>NC_054704.1:17594808-17747308 GCF_016097555.1 Gigantopelta aegis
TACTATATATATCTGGAACAGTATGATAATTTGAGCAGTATGAGGTAAGTTAGTTAACCCACCTACGTTATATATCTGGAACAGTATGAGATAAGTTAGTTAACCCACCTACGTTATATATCTGGAACAGTATGAGATAAGTTAGATGACCGAACTACGTTATATATCTGGAACAGTATGGGGTAAGTTAGTTAATCGACCTACTGTATATATATATCTGGAACAGTATGGCGTAAGTTAGTTAACCCACCTACGTTATATATCTGGAACAGTATGAAGTAAGTTAGTTAACCGACCTACTGTTTATATATATATATCTGGAACAGTATGGCGTCAGTTAGTTAACCCACCTACGTTATATATCTGGAACAGTATGAGGTAAGTTAGTTAACCGACCTACTGTATATATATATATATCTGGAACAGTATGGCGTAAGTTAGTTAACCTACCTACGTTATATATCTGGAACAGTATGAGGTAAGTTAGTTAAAAGACCTACGTTATGTCTTCACCCTCTGCTTCCTGTTCTTGTATATCTGGTAAGTTAGTTAACGGGCTTACACCGGAGGTCGGACTTGGGATGGGCGTGTTCGAAACCCTAGTGCTATATGAGCACGTAAACCTAGTTACCTACCTACACCGGGTAATGGTTAATCTACTGGACTCGGACTAGGACTTACGGATGGTTAATTAGATATTGGATTTGCATATTCACACCGACTCCCAGCCAGATAATTTGTAAGGATAACGTTTAATTTCTTTTGGTCGTTGATCGTTCCAGTAAGATGGACAAATTGACATGGACATACAATATCGGCAATGTCAGGCAGTCAGTTGGTGGTCCTCTTTGTAGGATAGTGCTGTTTCAAAGACGTTCGTGTTAACTTGAAATTATGACAGCTGCGGAGAAAAACCACACACAAAAGAACGCAAAAAAGAACCACCAAGAACATCTTTATTATTAACTTCATTCATTCATTTCAACTTATATTCGTGTTTATATCCAATTAAGGTTCAAGCACGCTGTCTTCGGCACACACCTCAGCTATTTGGGCTGTCTGTCCAAGACAGTGGGTTAGTTTTTAATTGGTTAGTGGTTAATAAGAGAGAAGATGGTGTAGTGGTCTTGCACCTACCGATGCTCGCTATGGGTTGGAGCCGGTGTAAAAGGAACGCAGGTCCTCAAAATCTGTGTGGTCCTTCACCATATGTCCAACGCCATATAACCGTAAATAAAATGTGTTGAGTGCGTCATTAAATAAAACATTTCCTTCTTTCTTTCCTGACTGTGTAAAGATTATTTGGACTACATGTGGTAGGGATTTGGTTACCCACTTATCCTGCATGTCTGTGATGGTGGAATGATTGTCAGATGGTCAGTGTGTGCAATAGTTTGGAAGTGATGTTTTGTCGGGTTTCTAGTAATTATCCGGTTTGTATTCTGATGTCCCAATTAACCTGCAGTTAGTTTGTTGCTTGGCTGTCCGTTTAGTCTGTAGTTTGGTATTGCAGTTAGTGTTTGGTCTGATTTTCCAATTTGTCTACAATTATAAGATCCTTCGGAAGTGTCGGTAGTCGGGCACAGATCCAAGATTGTTGGCAGGTAAAACTACTTATACATTAGATACATGAGACCAAGTAGAAAACGGTTTTGCGCTTACAGATAAGCACTTTAAAATGGGTAAAAACACATTCGAAACACCCCGTTTGCGCTTACAGATAAGCACTTTAAAATTACTAAAAACATATTTGGAAGATCACCACCACCACCACCACCTACCCTCGAACCACACCCGGATCGGCGCCTGCTAGTCCTCTATTGGTGGGATTAGTGTGATTCCGTGACTGTGCCATCGATCGCCACCAAGAGGGGCAAACATCTTGTGTGCAAGACGGTGCTAATGGCAAATGTGTTACAGCAATCCGTGCAATAAGCCGGGCATTTGTCAACACGATGTGCTCTCAACTCCACGGCTTGGCTATAATTTCCCACTTTGCAGTGTTAAACGAGTCTAACACGATAGCGCTGTATTAGTGGCTACATTTATATGCACGCTTTTACAAACATACCGTGGGCGCAATCCACGGCGCGATAACAGTTTATGTCTGTAACAGATGCTACTGAACCTTCGGGTTGTAATCACGATAAACCAATAATTTAAAAAACAAACAAAAATACGAAAAAGCCTTTGGGACATAAATACGTTAAAGCAATATTTTTAAAAACAAGAAAGGAAAAGAAATCTTAAATTAACAGCTCGTGGTGTTTTAATAATCCATGTTTTATGATCTAGGGATTAAAGAAATATTGCTCATACACCTGTGTATCTGTGTGACCTTAATGTGTGTATAATGTAAAACAAGATAAACGGCACGTACATGATCAGTTTTTGTATTTATTTTTTAATGTAGAGAGTACGACAAAGGGATAACTAATTTGGAAAGGTAGCAAATAATATTCAGAATATTAATTAATTTGTTGACACAGTTATAACGTATGAGGTGTGTGTGTGTGTGTGTGTGTGTGTGTGTGTGTGTGTGCGCGCGCGCGCGCGTCTGTGTGTATCTTTGTGTATGTATGTGCGTATGTCGAGGGTCTGTGTGTGTGTGTGTGTGTGTGTGTGTGTGTGTGTGTTGTTGTTGTTGATGATGATTTTCTTATTTTGTTTATTTGATATTTTGGGGGTTTTGTTGAAATGTTTGTTTGTTTTTTGCATGTTTTGTTCTTTTGTCGTTGTTGTTGTTGTTGTTTTCTGTGTGTGGGGGGGGGGTAGGGATTCGGGGGGTATTTTGTTATTGAGGCAGCATTAAGCTGCAAGAACGTTTGCTGAACGCAATTTCTTGCATGGTTATCATGAGCAGTTCACTTTAAAAGAAACCAAAACATTTTGTTTTGATGCGTCGATCCAGAATTAAAGTACTATAATCCATTGGACAGTGTTCGGTAGATATTTTCAGGGTCGTAGCTAGCGGGGCAAGGGTGGGGCAACTGCTCCCGAAACGAAAAAAAAATCCGGAAAGCATTATACAAACTTAAAAGAAAATTATCTTCTTAACCGTTTAAGGAGTTTTAGACTATTAACTACTCAACTGCCCCCCCCCCCCCCCCCCCGAAACAAAAACTGTAGTTAGCCATTATGAGCCAGGAGCCAATTATTTCTGACAGCTATTCCAACGTGTATCGCCGATTATCTATTAAATTGGGCAATTGCAGTCTTCGTCTCCGACCTATGAAAATGTATCAGATCATGTTTCAACAATACATGACAGCAACGCTCACTAATTGTTTATTTCATCCAATTTCCCGACACTTTTGAAGGAATTAGTTTGTTAAATATGGTACATACAATACCAGTCTTGGTCCATTATTTGTCATAACTGCTACTTTGAAATTGTTTGACAAAAACCACTGACAGTGTTAAGCCCCAGTCCCACTGTAGCGATTTTTGGCTGCGAACTAATACGAACCGGCATTCGTTGCGCATCGTGCATCATCGTAAAGGTTCGAATTACTTCTTATTAGTTCGCTGCCTCTTTCGTATTAGATCGGCCACAACCGCAGGTCAATACGATTGTTTTGAAATGTTCAAAACATTCGCAGGGGTCCTGCGAATTGAAGCCTGTTCGTACTGCATCGTGTCAATTCATGTAAATTCTTGTTGGTTCGTATCTCATCGTTGTGCATTCCTGTCAGCTCGTTGCGGATTCGCACCGGTTCGTATTGCTTTCCTGGTGCGATTCGATACGATGAAATAAGGTGTGCAACGATAACATACAAATCAATAAGAATTGACACGGTGTAGACACGATATACAACGATGCAGTAGGAATGTGTGGACCGAACTAACACGAACCAGTGAGAATAGCAACGAATTGATAGGAATGCACAACGATGAGACACAAACCAATAAGAACGGACACGAATTGACACGATGTACAGCAATGCAGTAAGGACAAGGTTGAATGCAGAACGATTTAGTACGATTCAGAACGATGTAGAACGATTCAATCAGAACTGGTACGAATTGGTATATATTGAGGGTGAAATCCTGCGTGTTTCATTACCTGACAAAGTTTTGAGCAGTGGACATCTGTACTCATGAGCAGCTATGGCGCTACTTACTCCTGTTCAGAGATTACACCTCATGAATGGTCTCTTGATGGTCCAACAACAGCATGCTGCTAACACCCTAACTGTGGTCCATTTGCTCCATGTGCGACGTCGGGCATGCCGGAAACAGCGTAGGAGATATTGGGTCCGAGAATGGCTAATCAGGAGACCACTGTATGGCATTGTCACGGGGATCCTATAATACCCGTAACTGAATAAAACACGATTATCCAAATATCTCTCCTAACTGTATATCTATTAGATATCTCTGTATCGGGCAGTCTATAGCCGAGTGGCTCGGCTCTAGGTATGATCAGAGATAAGATCTTATATAAAGTATATAATATATGGCACGTTTAGTTCACTAGAAAACACAACAAAACACAATACACTTTGGAATCTGTATTAACACTACGCTGACAAATGTACTTGCCGCAGTAGTTAATTAACAACAACAATATAATAACAACCCAGAACTAATCACTTAATTAGTTAATCTCTAGGTGTCTAGTTTACACAATATTCTAATCACTTCACCGTGACACAACACCCACACGTGTTATAATTGAGAACGCTTCCAGGGGAACTTAATTAATAAAGGAATTACAACTCTATTCCTAACTGGTTAGTTTTTAATTAACCTTTAACTACTCATTCAGTAACCTTGTAATACAGAATTAATACTGGTACCTATCACAATAAAGACAATAACCTACAGTTTACCTAGGTCCTCTAGGATGACAGGCTAAGCTTTATATTACCAAATACTCGTATAAAATATTAGACAGTGAAGCCTACAATTTACTTCGTCAGATTACCGGAAACACTATCTAAATAATATTGGTATAATACAGTATTAAAATATTTAAAGTCACATCAATCACATCAAGGTTATACAACAGAGCAGAAAGATATATTTACCAGTCCAGATGGACAAACGTTCCCCGGGAGCCTTCCTGTGTTTCTCCTCGATATATCTAAAATCCTATCTATTTATTTAAAAATCTGAGAGACAGCGAATCTCGCCTGGGGGCACAACGCGGCACCTCACCTATCATGTGAATTTGCCCCAACTCCCAGAGACGGTATTTTTTTCTTAGATGGTCAGACTTACTGTCGCCAGTTCGCCAGAGCTGTTGCAGAGAATCGGTGATCGCATCACGAAGCTGAACACCTGGTTTAGGAAACCTCTGGAACCTGGTCTGACGCTGTCCATCGTACTCCGCTACTATGCTGCAGGGGACAGCTACCACTCCCTCATGTACAGCTTCAGAGTGGCTCATAAAACCATCTCGAAGATTGTGTTTGAGGTGAGCAGTGCCATTGTGGCAAAGTTGGCAGTGGAGGTCATCTCCTGCCCAACGACACCTCAGGAGTGGCAGACGATTGCAGATTTGTTTGCAGCGAAATGGCAGTTTTTCCACGCCCTGGGCGCCCTTGATGGCAAACACGTGCACATCCGATGTCCGGCCAAGGGGGGATCATTGTACTACAGTTACAAGGGCTTTCACTCTATCATTATGATGGCCCTTGTCGATGCGGAGTACAAGTTCATGTGGATCGACATCGGGACGGCCGGCTCCCACTCCGATGCCCAAGTCTTCAACCACAGCGAGCTGAAGGACGCCATCGATATAGATTGAGGGGCGGGGCCTTGTTGCGCTTGATGGGTGGCATATCATTGCCCGTCTGAGTCTCCTGCTGTGGGGATCTTTCCACCGGGTCAGTAGGCAGATCACCTTCTTCTTCGCTGGCGGTGACTTGTGGAGGTGGGCTAGCTTTCCGGGTGGGTGGGGCCTTGGCCTTCGCCTTGTCGCGCCCAGCAGGACCCCCGTGGCCCTTCCTAATTATGGAACCTCTTGGCATGATCTCTTCCCTCTAGCAGAACTGCAGATGTACTGAGGATCGCTGTGAATGCTGGCGATATTTATACAATCGTGACCCACCGTACTAGTGCCTATTGGATCTCACTGTTTCGTATTGGTTCGTACTGGTTTGTACTGGTTCCTACTAATTCTCATCGTGTTCGCATCGCATCTCATCGCATCCTTATTTATTCTCCGTCATCATCGTATTGCGTTGTACTGCATCGTAATGCTATCACATTGCATCCTACCAGTTCGTGTTCAGTGGTTATTGATTCGCACATATCATCGTACCGCATCATATTAATTCTGTCTTGAGGTCCAAGTTCAAGTTCAAGTTCTTTATTGCGTTAAGTTTTCCAACTTTATCAGCATTATAACAATGAAATACAATATTATGTACAATAGTACGGAACAATGGTGGAGAATGACTTACAGAAATACATACACATATACCGATAAAACAATCCATCTATATCTATATATAAACAATCGGCAATATGGGTTACACAAATATAGATATATTAAGTTGTTTGTAGTAATAGCATATCCCTCATTTTGTTCGCCTGTATTAAGTATTTGCCAAGGTTATTTATCTCCTTATTGTTTGTACTTAACAATAGCTGTATTAGTTTAAAAACACTGGGGTTCTTGGAGTAGTATTACTTAATAAATCTATTTCTTGGTAGAACCAATGCGGACACCGAATTTTTTTAACAAAATATCGCCACCATTTACAGGCGAATCCATTTTTCTTTATTCGTATTGATTCCCCAAACTATTCGCCACAGTGGGACTGGGGCTTTAGATGTTCATATTCTTGTTTGTGCTCTGTTTTCTGTCTTTTTTATACAATTAATTATATCTTTAATGCTACAATCTGAAGAATATTCTTCTTCTTTAATCATTTAGAATAGATGGTTCACATTAGATCCTTTCTTCTATATGGCGTATACCACTAAATCAAATCCCATAGACGCTAATAGTAACATTTTGTGCTAAAATTTATACCCATAACGTTTCAATCAATATAAATATGCCAACAACCCTTCATCATTAAAGTAGATCATTCAAAAATGGGGGTGGGGGGGGGGGGGGGGGTTACGATGCAAGTTTCTGATATAACGGAAGCGATTTTACTACCCTAGTTCCGCATCATAAAATGTCATCCGAACTTCAGTAGAACCTCGCAAATGTCTGTAGCACAATGGTAACTGGTACATTTATACCAGTTCAAATTAAATTACAGGAATTTAATGGAAGATGAAACATTTTATGATAAATATAGATCATGTCAGCTATCTCACCAATGACAGGTATGGTCTTATAGTATGTAATGCGACATTCAAAGTTAAATGAACTTCGAACTTTGGGTCCCTCTATTCTTCCAGCAATATAATAATTGACACTGTGCTATAACAATGACTATTTTGGTTTATTTACTCAATATATAATTGATACAGTGTGCAATAACACTGAGTTTCGTAAAATCAGTACGACACACACGCGAGTGTAATATTTGCTGTATTATCTATATTATTATTGTAAATTTTTTATGAATAACAAGGGCCGTCTCAAAATGTTTCAACCACAACTAGAAGGAGATGACGAAATGACGTCATATTTCACATGCACACTCTGGGGAAGCAATGGTATTTTATGACGTCGCTACATAACACTTGTTATTACACGTGTGCTTCGTATGATTATTATTAACCCGGTTATGTTGAACCAAGTGCATAATAACAATGACTATTGCGATTTATTTACTCAAATAACGGTCGCTGTTTACTGAGCGCAGTCATGTTTTTTAGTCACCAACATGAGCGACAGAAACACGAGACGATTTCTCTGTAACAGTGTATTTATAAAACATGGTGGGTGGTAAAGTCTAAATGTTTTTTTGTTTGACTAGAGATCATTGATGTCTGACATAGTCTTAGAGAAATCCTTGGTACTCGGGTCGTAGGATCGAACCTTCTCGGACATCTTTGATGGACGTCCAATAGTCGTTGATTACTTAATTAAATACGCTCTAGTGGCGTCATTAAACAAAACAAACTTTTACTTTCTGAATGTTCAGTTTGTGTGTATTAAT
The DNA here is from genome assembly GCF_016097555.1 of Gigantopelta aegis. Lineage (NCBI taxonomy): Eukaryota > Metazoa > Mollusca > Gastropoda > Neomphalida > Peltospiridae > Gigantopelta > Gigantopelta aegis. Next base: position 17,602,884 of record NC_054704.1, read on the forward strand.
TATTATAATTTCAATATTGTTGGAATAAAGCTGACAATTTTCATTTGCACTCTCTTTTCTAAATCATCTACGTGAATTAAAGCTAAGTCAGTCACAATCGCGAGGTGGGATTGCGCGTATGTTCTCTCTCTCTCTCTCTCTCTCTCTCTCTCTCTCTCTCTCTCTCTCTCTCTCTCTCTCTCTCTCTCTCTCTCTCTCTCTCTCTCTCTCTCTCCTCAACCGGAAAAACCATACGTTGTTTTCAATATGTTGAGGTTTCATTAAACACACCTTCCTTTCCTTTCCTTTGACTGATTCCATTTGTCCTTTGTCTATCTGTAGATTAACAGAGCACTCTGCGGTCCACTCGTTCGAGGGCAGCAAAGTGGTCACCTTGTTTTCTCACTGGATGGTTTACCTCAACAGTTCTATCAATCCTGTCATTTATAACTTCATGAGTGGTGAGTATTTTCATTTATTTTATTTTTTATTTTATTTCTTTTCTTCTTTTTTCCTTTCTTTTTTTTACATATTTATTTATATTTTAATATGATATTAATAATTTAAAAAAAAAATTATGTCCAAAAAGCAGCCTATTCGATCAATAAGCACTTTCAAGAAACCGAAATAAACACTTTAAGGAAGTACAAAATGAATCTTTAAAATTAAAAAAAAAAAGGTTTTCTAAAATCTAAAATGTAAAACAACTTTTGATGGCTTCCTTTTTTTCAAAACCTGGTATTTGTACTGCCTGCTATTCAAAGTCCTCATTGTTCTCATTGTTCCTCTCAAAGGCTCTAGCGGCTGATCAGTCGACGCCAGATTTAATTCATTATTTTCATAACGCTGCATGTGGAGTCGGTTATTTATTCGGCTGTGAAGTTGTGTGTCAAGATGAGGAATCATGGCACTCGATTGAAAGTGTGTCCCAAGCATACAATAAAAACAAATACTCGACTTTGCAAGCCATGTGAGTGAACTTTACATGCACATCGGTTTGGAGAATGTGGGCGAAAGTGGCTGTTGGAAAACTAAAATTCAAACTTCGGTTCTTGTAAACGTGCGTCTGCCTCACCGTGAAATTAGCTAGTTTATATTGAGTGCTTGAAAGTCACAAAAAGAGTGTAATCATCGAAACATCCCTTCTTATAATGATTGTTTTTCTGATCTGTTATATTGTGTGCGTCTTAGAGTGAGAGAAGAAAGTCATTGCAACTATATGGACTACACTCATACGCCCCTTAAAAAAAATATTTTGAAAATTGATCTTTTTTTCTAGTGCAGAAGACCCTCACATTACTCTGCTTCAAGCCTTGTTTTATTAGTTAAAACTTAAAGTTTGTTTTGTTTAAAACAGAAACACAAATTTTAATACCTTTGTCACTATGGTCATAATGATTTATGATTAATTGAAGTAATTTCCACTGTCTATTCTGCGTAATTGATCTTTTCTTTTCTTTTGTTTTCCAAGGTAAATTTCGTAAAGAGTTTCGGGTAGCGTTCACATGTTGGTTTAGGCTGTGTGCACGAAAAAGCAAGAAGAAAGAAAATTGTAAGTATATACGTGAATTACGTGGTTTGGTCTTTTTGTTTGTTTTTCCTTTTAAAAAAAGTGCATGTACTTCTTTAAAGAGGGCATTGCATAAACGTTCACGTGAGGATGTGTGGGTGGCAGTTTGTCTTTATGCTCTTCCAGTTACACAATGACAGTAACGCAACTTGAAGGGCCGTATCTAGTGGGGAGCAAGGGAGACGCTATATTTCTACAGAAAAATAAGAAATATCTAGTGTCCTTTGGGTTAGATATGATATTATTTCTACTGCAAAGATGGTAACTCGACTGGTTTACGCGCTTCGTGTTGTTCGCCGTCGCTGTCGCTGAAGGTTGGACTATACCAAATAAAATCCTATAGGCGACCATGTTAACGTTTGTGTTTAAAAACACTATATGCAATATATCAACCAAACTATGACCTATAAATACCAGTACTACAACCCCTACCTCAAAGTATTAACTGCAGAAAATGGTACCTTTCATGGCTTATAGTTTCGCACAAAATTTTAGTATTTTTTTACAAGGTACCCCATACATGTTCCAAGCACAAGGCTACTTGGCACAGTGGTACTAGATCAAATAAAATTGCATACAATTTAGCCCAGATGAAACCAATTTTTTTACAACCAACACAGAGCTTGTGGTGTTAACTTCTCTATCAAAAGTTCGATGCACCTCAAACTTTGACCCAGCCGAAAATTATTTGGTTTAGTGCTAGCTGAACGTGAGACTGGTGTCTCGACGATAGGACTACTTCCGGTGTGTCGAACTTCACCGAGTGGTTGAATTAACAAATATATAGGTCAAACTTCAGGGGAATAATTTGTACAGCGCCGAATAGCGGAAATGTTATAAGTCTTTGTGCTTGGTTTTGTCGCAAACAAATAATCGTTTTCTTACCATACTGACTGTAAAATTACCCTAATTACAGTTTTTACCAATGGTGGTTAAGTGTTCGTGCTCAGGGACAATACTGTTTGATTACATGCCTAGCCCATTAAACTAGTTAACGAAGCGTAGTATTGATTGATATATTATTGCTTTTTAAAAAGAACAAATGGATTAGGCACAAGTTATACCACTTACTCGGCCTTATAGCAATTGATCATTATCGTTTTCAATATTTTCAAACACCACACAATTCTATGATATTAAAGATACAGAACAGCATATGAACGTCAATTAAATTTGATCAAAAAGAAACCATAAAGGGACTCAAAGTTGCATAATGACGGCTTCCTGTCAAAGGTGTTTAGTCATTTATGATCGATGTCGCGCAACCCAGAATCGAATTGAACTGATTAACGACACCCGGGGTGACCCCAGCACACAGACAACCACATCACTAAACTGGGTGTCAGACAAAGGTAACTGGCAATCAACACAAAAACTAGGACACTTATCAATAACATACCGTGTATTTATGAAAAGCATTTATGAAAAGTACAATGACACATGTCAATATAAAAATAAATCTTCAAAAAGACAAAAGCAAGACGCCATCTGTCATTAAAAACCGTGTTAAATTGCACAACGTCAAAGCAAAATTGTTGACATCTCGTTGACAATAACGATATATACTATTACAAAATATATTATATCTTCTGGGTTTTTTCACTCCAAAATTGAGAACATTCATGTTTTTTAGGGGGTGATATGTTATTGTTGTTTTTTGGGGGGTTGTGGGGGGGGGGGTTGGTAGGTTGTGGGGTTTTTGTGGGGTCTTTTTTGTTTGGGGGGGGGAGGGGGGAGGTTTGCTATATTACCACAACTGGCTATAGTATCAGTCCAGGTGGTGAGGAACCAATTCACACCGGCCACCTGTTCCGCTTTACGCACATGTTCCAAAAACGTCATTGCACAATATTACAAAATAACTTGGGCAAAATCCAATTATTGGGCTTACTATTCTTCCACTGTTACTAGAAATGAACATGTAGACCATAACACCTGGCACAATATGGACTGTCGTGATGAATGAACCCTCAACCGGAAATTAATAGTGTTGTGTGATCAGAAACCCGTTAAAATGATTCAACCTCAACTTGCTGATAGAGCTGGTTTCCGTAGGCATTAATGTCATATACCATTTCAAACGTGTTTTAATAAACGTTTGGTTTGTTTAACGACATCACTAGAGAACATTGTTTAATTAATCAACAGCTATTGGATGTCAAACATTTGGTAATTCTGACACGTAGTCATCAGAGGAAATGAACTACATTTGTTCTAATGCAGCAAGGCATCTTTTATATGAACTTTCCCACAGACAAGAAAGCATATACCACGGCCTTTGACTAGTTGTGCTGCACTGGTTGTAACGAGAAAAATCCCGATCAGTTGCATGGATCTACCGAGGAGGTTCGATCCTGCGACGTACGCCACCTCAAGCGAGCATTCAACCGACTGAGCTAAATCCCGCCCGAACGTGTTTACGTCTTCAGTTCCGTATTGTTGACAGTTGACAAGCTTAATGCTCAGTGATTCGTCACATGTGGCTAACTGACTCTAGAGGGTGTCCGTGTGGGTGGCAAGGGGCTCATTCATATCGCCAAATCATTCCCACGTAGCATGTGTCAGTACAGAAGCGCATAAAATCTCAAGTGTAAAATCAGTCAGATGATCTATCTTTTATATTGGGAATACAAAACCTTGCAGATCTTCACCAGTTACCATAAGTGAACATGTAGAGTAGAACATGTTTCGCAGATATGAATAATGGTGGATGAATGAACTCTAACCTGTTCTACGTAATGATCTTAGCACTATGATCGTCGTAAATACATACCATCGCTATGGTAATTTTTCCCCTACGATCGGTGAACATTTACAGTTGTTTTGAGGCAGTTGTAAGCCACTGACGTAGATGTCAGATGGCAGTTAGATGACTTTCTTAGAACGGTCCTAACTCATGTGTTAAAATGGATTCTGATACACACTTAATACCTATTAATGAAACTCTGGCATACGACATTCACATGAATATATGGGAGGTAACGCCAATGTCTTATGCATACGGCAATTATTGCTTCGTAAATGAACTAGAAAAGTAAGTTCGTGGATGTCCAATAACAACGACCGCATCCGAGATGTCCCGAATAATTGGTAACCAACGGATTATTTAACTTCTTCACACAGAAGATTTTAATCGTTAAAGGGGCACTTACGACTACCGTATGATTGCTTTGTAGAACAGTTATAATTCCTATACGTGTGCCAGGTTTAAAACTCACTCTAAGTTGTTACAATTAATCTTAGCTACGATTCTTTCGTGGAATGGGGCCCTGGGGCCTATTTTACAAAACATCGTAAGTTTACGTCTGCAATATACCGGTCATTCATTTACACGTGTTTGACATCTATTTCACGCAGAAAATTACATCATTACGGACGATGGAGTATTTTAAGGACAAAAGCAAATGAAATATGTGTACTTCAAACTATATTTTGTGTACTATAATAATAAGAAGAATTGTGGTTCAGTCTGGGCTTACGATGTTTTGTGAAATTGGGCCCACGACATTAAAGGGACATTCCTGAGTTTACTGCATTTTTAAAGATGTTATCCACTAACAGAGACTTTTCAACGATTGTAATTACATATCAAATATATTTTTTCTGCATAAATTATTAGTGGCTCTATATTAAACGTGTTTCTGATCGTCCTAATATTATAGGTTAAATTTCATTTTATTTTCTAAAAAAAATAATTTCGCACATACGAAATTATTTGAAGACAAAATCCAGTTTGGGCGCTTCTTACAAATTTTAAGACGACCAGAAACACATTGAATATACAAACACTGATATTTTAAACAAGAAAATATATTTAATATGTAAGTTTAATCGTAGAACTATTTTATTGGTCGGAAACATCTTACAATGCAGCAAACTCAGGAATGTCTCTTTAACTGTAGACTTCAGAAAGTGTCTTCAGTAAAACCAATTTTTCACAAGTTAAAAACAGGTCCTATTATTATATGCAGTAAATCGAAGTGCGATTATTTCCCTATTCGGTTGTTGTTTTGTGGGGGGAGGGGAGGTTTGAGGGGAGTTGTAGGGGGTTGGGGGTATAAGGAGCGTTATTGTTGTTGTCAAACGTAATGAAATCATGTTAATTCTTTGAATTTTCACGTCTTTTTCACCTCTTTTTTCACAGTTGAAATGGAACCGTTATCTTCACGCAAGTATGTTGCTAACTATTTTTTTTTTCGGAATACAAATTATATAATCACAGCTGTTTGTTTTTAGCATTTATTTATTAATTATTTAATTTAATTTTGGGCATGATATGTATTACTACCATGATTATATATTACTACTACTTCTACTAATACTTCTACTACTTCTACTTCTTCTACTACTACTACTGCTACTACTGCTGCTGTTACTACTACCACTACTACCACTATTATTATTATTATTATTATTATTATTATTATATTGTTTTAAAAAGTTTTTAAAAAGATGTTACTTGAAAACCATATCGTTGTAAATGTTTACGATGGTTATACCCACACCGTCCAGAAATCCACACTGGTATGTTAAAGGCGGTGATATATGCTGTGGAAAAGTGATTATAAAATATACTTTGCCGCTGCTAGTATCATGTGTGGGAGTAACGGTATTCTTTAATCTATAAACCAAGTGTGACTGTTACATGCAGTCTAGGATCGATCCCCATCGGTGAGCCCATTGGGCTATTTTCGTTCGAGCCAGTGCTCCACAACTGGTGTAACAAAGTATTACAAAAGATCCCCTGCTGCTAATCGAAAGAGTAGCCCATGGCGTGGAGGTAGTGGGTTTCCTCTCCAATTACTTTCGTGGTCCTTAAACGTACGTCCGACGCCATATAACCGTAGTTAAAATATGTTGAGAGCGTCGTTAAATAAAATATTTCTTTCTTTCCTTTCGTATAAAAGACACGGATTAAATAATGTTTTGATATGTCATTGAAAAAAAAAAAGTATTTTTTTTTCCCCGAGTAGGTAGGGACAAACCGTTGTTGGGAGGGGGAGGGGTAATAAGACAATCCCCAGTACCAATTTTTGTAAGGGACGGGGAAAGACGTTGTCTAGCAATTTAATTACACCTCAGTGAATTGTCCGCCAATATTTGCCAGTCGTTGATTGGAACGTGCTGAAACAAAGTGTGGGTCTATGGAAATAACGATGATTGTTTCTGTCCAGTTGGTCGATATTTCATATCTCTGCATGTCCTCTCAGTTGTCTGTAAACCACTCCAAACAACCTGTATCTCTCACCGCTCACGTTCGTGTCACTTAGCCACCATTCCTCACTGCAAATCCAAGCATTTTGTCCAATTTACCAGCAAATCTTTTTTTTCTTTTTTTTTTCTTTTTTCTTAAGTTTTTGGTCAAATTTACGAACATTTGAATTGTTTTTATTTTAATGTTTTTGTTTTCGGCATGTCGCAATATTGTTAACGTCATTCTTTTTGAGGCATGTATTATGCACGTTTTTGCATGATCTATTTTATTCATATTAATCCTTAAGCTTATATATAGTATTAATGTTAGACTTTGAATTGGATGTATTTTGATACCGTCTCTGTCAAAAATAGGGAATGATGACGTTAATGGTAGAAGACTACAATTATTTGTGAATCTTCAAATGAGATGACGTCATAAATATCCACCTGTTTCACAATAAAGAAACATATACGTGTTTAAACTGAAAACAAAATAGGTTAGTATTATTTACTAGACTCATTTTAAATAATTTTAGATACTTTTTTGTCTTATTTCCATGAAAATATTCCCAGAATTCGAAAATGCGTTCTCGAAATGCATGTTTTTCTTGGTGCACTTTTGATATTTTACACACCCAACGGGAGTTGGCGGATATGACATATATATTTATGAAACTTTGCTTATCAGTTTTAAAAAGTCCTCATTTGAATAAAAGTTTAGCTGTTCTGTTTACAATTATTCAAATTGGTCGTTGGTCGTGCTGCACGTTTGCCTTAAGAGAAACAAGGTGCATGAATTCAATGGGACTACCGAACCTCATTACTCCTGGTAAAAGTCCAAATATAATTTTTGAAAATAACTTCTTGGATATGACTAAGATTAGCAGTTAATTTCTTATTCTTAATACACAGCCCTCAAACATGGATCTATGCAAAAACAAGCCCTCTTTTCGCGAGGGGTATATAGGGGAGATAACTGTGTACTGGTACTAGTATTACACTATAGATTTTTTGTAACGTAAAACGGACACTATATATTATTATTATTGCTAAGGCGCAAACCATTTGTATATATATATTAAAATAAAGACACATACACTGGTACTAGTATGTTATAAAGTAATTCAAAGTTACCAACGTCTTCGATATATCCTATCCCATTTCGTTTACTACAATAATATACATGCAGTTTTATTGTAATATTTTCGTTTCATTATCTGTTACTTCCATTAGTCGTTTCGTTTTTGAGTCTAGCTTATTCTCTTTATTTTCCCTTACTAGTCGTTGCTATGTGTTCCTTGTTTCTTTTCTAGCAACGGTGTCGTCGCAAATTATAATGCTGCCAACTCTCCATGTTGTGGTTTCGCCCGACCCGCTGTCTGCCCCCTATAAACTATTCTTTCAAATGCCTTTCCTTCCTACAATTTGTATGGGTTTCATTGACGACGTTAAAAAGACCAACTTGGAATAAAGTCAGTATTAGTGAGGAACGCCAGAGCGTTTTCGGCGCCGAGTGGAAGATTTGTGACGCATTCTGGGTGCAGACGCCGCTAAAAGATTTAGTTTTCCAACTAGCAGTACAGCTTTTAAAATAGAATGATGTTTCGGGACCATCTTGGAATTTCTTCAAGAATCGGGGCCAACGCATATCTATGTGTGGCGTGAAAAGGACTCGAGAAACAAACGTGTTTTCAAATGACTGGAAATCTACAAAATATTGAATATTGTGCTAATAAAAGATGTTTGCCCAGCAAGAAAAGGGATCCATGAAATGTCATAAGTTTTACCTTAAGGTATTTATTGCAATATATGGTGTAGCAATGATACCATATGTAAATGAGTTTAAAAACGATTTGTGTAAAAAGCTTATTTTAAAAAGGTAGTACGGTTAAACTATTAATGTTGGAGTCAGTTTGTGAAACCAGTCATTTCGTGAAATAAGGTAGTACGGTTAAACTATTAATGTTGGAGTCATTTTGTGAAATAAAGTATAGGCATTTCACATTTTCCGCGCCTGATTATATTTATGTATGCGCCGTTTTTCATTTCAAATATTTTTTAGAAATAATCCCATTCTTCCTTCTCCCACCTTGAGCATTTCCCATTTGTGTGTATTTTGCTTTTAAATTATCTTTTGTTTAGATTATTTTCAAAACATTGCATAGCGAATTTTATAATTATGGAATTTGGTTGTGTCTGGAACTTGATGTTGGTGTTTCCCACGGTGTTCGTATAAAATGCGCCCGTGATCGTCTGGAGAAGGAACTTCGCATTTGGGGTCAGCCGAAAAATTCAAAATACTAACAATGACAGAAACAAAAAAAATAAAAAAATAAAAAATGTTTCAAAGCGAATAGTATGGTTTGTTGTGTAGTAAAGAAAAAACCGAAACATAACATTTAACAAATCACTTAAATTTTAAGTTATTCTATTTCGATTTAGGTTTGCCTATCTTCCAGGCACCTCCTTCCCTACCCTCGGAAACGTTCCTGCTGACACCGCAAAAGGAAACGACACTTATTATGGTCGTACCGCCACTTGGTTTAGATAATAATATAGGAAACCTACTGCCGCCGCATAGGTTACTCCTACTGAAAAGCAGCAAGGGATAGTTTACATGTATTTTCAAACAGACAGGACAATACATACCACTGTTATTGATTGATGTACCAGTCATAAGAACATGATTGATACGTGGGAAGGAAACATGGTTCTATCGAGGGCGATCGATCCTACGAACCATCGCACCACAGGTGAACGTTCCGCCCCTGAGCTACGTTCCGCCCCTGAGCTACATTCCGCCCCCTGGCTTGAATGCGTTGTTCTAAAATGGTAGCATTGGGGACGGATGTAGGTTACTGGTAAAGCGCTTGCCTGATGCGCGGTCGGTCTAGGATCGATCCCCGTCGATGGGCTTATTGGGCTATTTCTCGTTGCAACCAGTGCACCACGACTGGTATATTAAATTCCGTGGTAGGTACTATCCTGTTTGTGGGTTGGTGCATATAAAAGATTATCTTGCTAGTAATGGAAAAATGTAGCGGGTTTCCTCTCTGACTATATGTCAAAATTACCAAATGTATGATAGCCGATGATTAATAAATCATAGTGCTCTACTGGTATCGTAAAACAAAACAAAAATCTTTACTAAAATGGAGGTTGGCCTGTCCCTTCAGGCACATATACGGGGAATTTTAGCAGGGAGGGTATCTAGACTGTGGTGACCGAAGTTTATAGGGTGGGGTCGAGTCATACTCGAAAATATAGAAAATATATTGAGAAAAAAAGATAATTTGCTTGAGTAGGGAGGAGTTTCCTGACCCTCCACTTGCACACGTGTCTGCCCTCTTTCTAACACCTGCCTAAATCCGCGCCTCTTAATATTTAAACCATAATCACCAAATGACTGGTTTCACAGACTGACTGTAACGTGTACAATAAACCTTTTGAAGAACAGTAAGCCACAGAACATACATGTCGTGAGCATTCTTGTGATTACCGACATGGTAAATATCCTATTGTTTGTTTCAGTGGAGCCAAGTACAGGGTTGGAGAGTACGAATCGTCGGATATCAGTCGAGCACAGAGAACAATGGCGACCGATGCCTGATCATGACGTGAGGAAACTGGTTTTCGATCATTGTGTGTTTTCGATTCTCGTGATCGTCGAATCTTTCCCACGCAGTAAGAGCTCGTCAGTGTCCCAAAAGGCACTACTACCAAAGAGATGGGTGACGTCACACTTAGTTACTGAGTAACGCATCATCATAGTATGTTGAACTCCGACCAATCGATGCAGATATGTATGGCTGTCGACTGCATTGTGACGTCATGCTATGTCTCTGACGGGGGAAGTACTGAGGGTGAAGAGTTTGGCATGTTAATGTTGATGTAAAAATAACTAATCTGTATGGTTGTGTCCCAAGGGTTTAAGATGGTTTAATGTTGTTCATGGTTATATGTTGAAATTGTCTTCTCTGTATCAGAGTGTGCTTGAAAGTTTCAAATACTGTGCTACCATTAGCTACATGAAGAATCCACTACTTCTGATATAGGTAGTAGGTAGTCCTTTTTATAGACTCTACAGACAAAAACAATATTCTTTTGTTAGGACATCACAAACATAATATAGATAATGAGAGTAAAGTGAATAATGAAGCAGCAATATTTCTCTTTCTGCGTGGCCTACTAAACGGGATCATGCACCACGCTTACTGTTCGTTACACTATCTCGGTATCAACCGTGCCCGGGTACACGGAACTTGCAGTGCCTTTTTTGTAATCATCCCTATTTATTTGTTTTGCTTTTGAAAACAAAATTATAGGCACAGGTATTACCCCTTGCTAGCCCTATCTATAATACATACATTAGGCCTAATGGCAACAATGATAGATTTATACGCTTACAATCTAAAACGAGATACGTATCGCATATCCGAAATAGAGAAAGAAAGGGAATAATATTAGGTAATACACTCGGGAGAAACTGTAGTCTTAAAACAGTGATCGTGACTGAAAATGTCAAGTAATCTGATTACCCTAACAGAATGGTGTAGGTATTGTCAGTGATCGTGACTGAAAATGTCATGTCATCTGATTACCCTAACAGAATGGTGTAGGTATTGTCAGTGATCGTGACTGAAAATGTCATGTCATCTGATTACCCTAACAGAATGGTGTAGGTATTGTCAGTGATCGTGACTGAAAATGTCAAGTAATCTGATTACCCTAACATAATGGTGTAGGTATTGTCAGTGATCGTGACTGAAAATGTCATGTCATCTGATTACCCTAACAGAATGGTGTAGGTATTGTCAGTGATCGTGACTGAAAATGTCAAGTAATCTGATTACCCTAACAGAATGGTGTAGGTATTGTCAGTGATTGTGCCTGAAAATGTCATGTCATCTGATTACCCTAACAGAATGGTGTAGGTATTGTCAGTGATCGTGACTGAAAATGTCAAGTAATCTGATTATCCTAACAGAATGGTGTAGGTATTGTCAGTGATCGTGACTGAAAATGTCAAGTAATCTGATTACCCTAACAGAATGGTGTTTTTATTGTCAGTGATCGTGACTGAAAATGTCATGTCATCTGATTACCCTAACAGAATGGTGTAGGTATTGTCAGTGATCGTGACTGAAAATGTCATGTCATCTGATTACCCTAACAGAATGCTGTAGGTATTGTCAGTGATCGTGACTGAAAATGTCAAGTAATCTGATTACCCTAACAGAATGGTGTTGGTATTGTCAGTGATTGTGCCTGAAAATGTCATGTCATCTGATTACCCTAACAGAATGGTGTAGGTATTGTCAGTGATCGTGACTGAAAATGTCAAGTAATCTGATTATCCTAACAGAATGGTGTAGGTATTGTCAGTGATTGTGCCTGAAAATGTCATGTCATCTGATTACCCTAACAGAATGGTGTAGGTATTGTCAGTGATCGTGACTGAAAATGTCAAGTAATCTGATTATCCTAACAGAATGGTGTAGGTACTGTCAGTAATTGTGACTGAAAATGTCAAGTAATCTGATTACCCTAAAATAATGGTGTAGGTATTGTCAGTGACTGTGACAGAAAATGTCGTTATCTGATTACCCTAACAGAGTGTTTGTGAAGACATTGAAATGGTCTGTTTAATTTGAGTGATTATGTATAAATTAATCCTACCACCGTGGCTGGTTTACATTTGGTTGTGCTTGAAGTACATTATTAATTAACGTAACTAAATGTGAATGGACACTTTAAGTGAACTACCTACCCTGGAATGATAAACACAAATCGGAGTTCAAAAGCGTGTATGTGACGACGATGCTAATGACATTGGGAATGGTGTGTGCACGCTTGTGCGTGTGCGTTTATGTGTGTGTGTGTGTGTGTGTGTGTGCGCGCGCGCGCTTGTGCGTGTGTGTTTATGTGTGGGTGGGTGTGTGTGCGTGTATGTTTGCGTGTGGGTTTTCGTGTGTATAAATACTTAAAACTGTATATTGACATTGTGACGTATGTTGTGGGAGTGGTATGCTTGACGGATATTGGGAAGTGTGTGCGTGATCAAATTCAAATGGTCTAATGACATTGAGAAGAGGATTGTGAACACTTCAAATTGTCTACTGACATTTAAAAGGGTGTGCTTGAAGAAATCAAATGGTATAATAATAATGAAAATGTGAAGGGTGTGCATGAAAACACTGTGAAGTCATACTGTGTAGTATGTTTGAAGTCTTCATATCATCCAAGCATACTGGAAGGTTGTGCGTGAAGAGGTCAAATGGTCTAATCTCGTTGGAAGAATTTCTTTAAAGATTTCAAAAGTTATAAATAACAATGGAAAGGTTGTGCATTAAGGATGTAATATAGTCGAATCATAACGAAGTCGTACGCATGAAGACTTCGTACTTGAGGAGTGGTCCCACTGGAAGGTTGTTCTTAAAGAGATCAAACGTCCGATCACTTTGGAAGACTGTGCATAAAGACACACGTATAAACAAGAATTGTCGAATTACCGTGAAGCGGATTCATGTGTTGTTATCAGAAGTGTACAAAGTTCAACTGGTCTAGTCCTTGTCTTGTCTTGTACCCGTCTTATGTTGTTATCTGTACACGTGGTTTAAGATGTACTCATATTTTGGTTCTTTCTAATGGCAGTTTATTAAATAACGTTTAAGGCAATATTAGACCAAAACAATACAGTTTGTAAATGTGATAGTTTTAAAATTAATTTCATATCATTATGTGTTAATAAGTGAAAATATGAGCAATACAAAAAAGAGAAGGTCGACTCATTGAAGAATACATATTAATAGTTTGACCTATATTTACAAAATATCAAGGATTTACATGTCCATCCTTAAGTGACCAGTACCAAAACATCCTCTTTTTGTTTTCCTCAAAATAGTGTCCGTTACCTCAGCAAAATGTTGATTCAGTTTAGAAATACTTAGCAACCATGCTTGTTTTTGTTTTACTCAAAGTAAGCGCTATTCACAAGGGATAAGAATATAAAAATAGTTGGTGTTTGGGAGGGGGGTCATACATTAAATAGTGCTAGAATGTATGAGTTTAGTTTATTATGGTTATTATTATTCATGTAAAAAAAATAAAAAAAAATAATAAATGTTAAAATCCCGGAACAGATGTAGACGTAGATGAAAACCAACTATAATTAGATATACCTTTTTGGTTAAATAATATGTGAGAATCTTAAAGCTACAATATATTCAGTGTTTAATCAATGCCAAAACCGCTGATTTAAGATGGTTTAAAATCCACCTATTAGAGCCGGCAGAAAGTTCGCGTGGTATCCCCACGTCCTGTGTTTATGAGATCGATCATATATAATGCAGGACAGTCTGTGTTTATGAGATTGATCATACATAATGCAGGACTTTCTGTTTTTTATGATATTGATCATACATAATGCAGGACTTTCTGTGTTTATGAGATTGATCATACATAATGCAGGAAGTCTGTGTTTATGAGATTGATCATATATAATGCAGGACTTTCTGTGTTTATGAGATTGATCATACATAGTGCAGAACTTCCTGTGTTTATGATATTGATCATACATAATGCAGGACTTTCTGTGTTTATGAGATTGATCATACATAATGCAGGACAGTCTGTGTTTGTGAGATTGATCATACATAATGCAGGACTTCCTGTGTTTATGAGATTGGTCATACATAATGCAGGACAGTCTGTGTTTGTGAGATTGATCATACATAATGCAGGACTTTCTGTGTTAATGAGATTGATCATACACAATGCAGGACTTTCAGGCTGGCACAGTTTGTGTAGATACGTGTCAAGTAGTACTTTTATTGAAAATAAAATGTGTGAAGAGCATTCATCAGTAAATTTAGATAACTTAATATCAGATAGAACAGCACCCAAGAGACTCTTATGTGCACTTAACCGAGCGTTAATGAAACTCGAGACCGCACCTTCTGTCTGTAATGTGTCGACATATCCTCAATTCCATTGAAGACGCACCGGTCAGACTTGTAATTGTGAAAAGGATACGAGAAGAAAAACATTTACATTTAATTGATTTCGTACAACTGGGTGTATTCTGGTAGACAATAAATAGCCAAAAGGTCAGGGTTAGTGTGCATAGCCGTACGGGATCCCATTTTCGTAAGTGGGGAGGGGGAGGGCAGGCTGAGTTTTGCCCGAATTAAACGAAAATGATAGAATCTGGATAACAACATTTATTCATATTAGCATTACTACCAAACAGCTATATAAGGTTGCAAACGAATCACTACGCATATTTACATCGATCACAACTAATTTTTAGGGTAGAAAGGTGAAAATACGTTGCAAAAAGGTCTCAGGTTAGAATTTATAAAGTACTCTGATTTCTTGTATATCTTGTATAACTTAATAAAATCATACGCCAATAAATCAAGATTCGTTCCGAGCAAGTGAAGCTATTGGTTTTTTTTCTTTGAACATATAACACATGTTCACTAACACACGTAAACAAATATATAAGCGCAATATACCGGCACGCTAAAAAAAATATCGCGATACCTATTTGTCACGGGGATTCTATAATTCCCGTAACTGAATAAAACACGATTATCAAAATATCTCTCCTAACTGTATATCTATTAGATCTCTCTGTAACAGGCGGTTAAACCCTAGTATGGCTCGTCTCTAGGTATGATCAGAGATACGATCTTATATAAAGTATATATTATTATAGCACGTTAGTTCTCTAGAAACACAACAAAAACACAATACACTTTGGAATCTGTATTAATCTACGCTGACAAATGTACAGCCGTAGTAGTTAATTAATAACAGCAATAATAACAACCCAGAACTGATCTCTAGGTGTCTAATTACACAATATGCGAATCACTTCACTTCATGGGTATTCTTGCAGAAGAAGACTCCATCTCAACTCTCTCTGGTTGGAGGCTTTCATTAGGATGGTCCAGTCCGTCTTCGTCTTCTTGGAACAGCACAGCTCCAGCACCCACGTCACTGGCACCCACAGCTAGCTTGAACGGCATTCGGTAGTCTGGTGCTGCCATCACGGGAGACGAGTAGCGCCTCTGCACGTTTTCCAGGTTTTCTCCGATAGGCATGCTGTCGAATCTGTGTAGCGTTGGGTTCCAAGCGCACATCTTGGCTTAAGGTTTTGGTAACCGTTGGAAGGTTCTGACAAATGGAAACATTGTCTTGTTTCAACGTAGTCCACTTTGCTCGCTGGGGGTTCAAGTCTGCTAGAATCTGGTTGTTGGTTAATTTTCTCTCTGCAGTCTTGACGTCATCACAGGAAATTGAGTGTCTCTCAATTTGGACCGGTCTCTCTGGAACTATCGGCAGTCTGTCAAAATAACCTTTTAGCAAATTGATGTGACAATACCTACTTTTTCTAACCCTATCAGGAGTGTTTATCACATACCCTGTCTCATTAACCCGTTTGTGCACAACATAGGGACCGAAATACCTGTTCTGTAATGAACCCCGTTTAATGGGAAGGTACAGCAGCACTTTATCCCCTGGTTTAAATTCCCGTCTCTTAGCCTTCCTATCAAACACTGATTTTATTTTGCTCTGAGCATAGCTCAGATGCTTCCTAGCCAGTTCGGTCGCCTGCCACAACCTATCTCTAACTCTCCCTACATAAATCAGCAGGTTTTCGGCATTATCCTTGTCTAACCAACTATCTTTTACCAATTTGAGAGGGCCTCGGGCTGAATGCCCATAGACCAACTCAAATGGGGTGAATCCTAAGGATTCTTGCTTAGCATCCCGTGCTGCGAACAACACGAAAGGAATTGACTGGTCCCAGTCAGTACCATTGTCGAAACAATGGCAGCGGAGCATACTTTTCATGCTCTGGTGGAAACGTTCTATGGCGCCCTGGCTCTCAGGGTGGAATGCAGCAGAACGAATCTGTCGTATATCTAACATAGACAGTACTTGCTGGATTAACTTGCTCATAAAGTTCGTACCCCGGTCGGTTTGAATTTCACCTGGTAAACCCGTGTACGTAAAGTACTTAAGCAGCGCACTAGCTACAACAGACGCAGTAACCTTCCTTAAGGGAATCGCCTCTGGAAAACGCGTAGTTAAGCACATAATTGTTAACAAGAATTGGTTGCCTGAACGCGTTTTCGGTAATGGCCCCACGACATCTATCAACACTTTTGAAAAGGCTTCCCCAACTATGGGAACCTTCTGCAGGGGATAGGGAGGAATTAGCTGATTTGGTTTGCCCACAACCTGACACACATGACATGACATACAATGCTTACTGACATCTGCAAACATTCCCTTCCAATAAAACTCTGAGGCAAGTTTACTAGGAGTTTTATTCCGCCCTAAGTGGCCAGCAAACACGTCCTCGTGTGCTAACAATAACAATGACGGACGGTACTTAGAGGGCACCACAATTCTATATCTTGTCACACATTCCTCACTATCAGTCACAACCTTTTCCACACTCTTATTCATTAACACTCCCATGTCCATATAATACCCTGACATCTGATCCTCCATCTCACCCTCAGTTAACAATGTAGTGCGAGCTGCCAACAAACTTGGATCAGCCCCCTGCTCTAGGATTAACTCTTGTCTATTACAAGGTAAGTCCCCCCTATCAAACACAACTGGTTCCTTTCCCCTCTGCGGGAGATCAACAGGTTCCACCACATTTAATTCCTCAGTTGACTTATCTACCATTTTACTGATAACCTCATCCACTCCAATTTCATGACTCACACACGTATCAGACAAATCACAAATATCCTCTGGGTCTCGTGCTAACCTACTGGCCATAGCCCTAGTCATTACACACGCAGGATATTTAGTCTCATCAACCTCACACTCTTCTATGGGTAAAGGGCTGTCTTCAATTAACAATTGGTCACATTGCGGCTGACAACATTGACTAGTCAAATCATTACCCAACAAAACTCCTATGTTTTCAAAAGGCAAGTCCTTCACAACACCCATAACGACTGGTCCCGTCACAAACTTCGAACACAAGAAAACCTTATGTAACCTGACAACCATATTTTCTCCAGTAACCGAGGTTAAAGCCAAACTACGTCCTATGTCTGAATTTTCAATACCAGCTAAACACTCTTGCGTGATCAAACTCTGACTACACCCGGTATCTCTATAGATTGATATTGCCTTAGGACACAACTCTTGTTTCACATCACAAACCATACCAGTGGACACATACGGGTTTACTTTCTCTGCCATGGGACTAACCATTAACTCTCTCGCTAACGGAGCTGACCTCACTAAACCGACCACTTGCGCATTATCGCGTTTCCTTTTAAAACAGTCCCCGATAAGATGGTTATCCTTTTTACAGTAACTGCAATGTGGACGAAAAGTTCGTGCATTGGCTGATAATGCAGGTCTATCCTTACTTTGCCCACCAGGTGCATTCCTTGCCTGACTAGCTGACCAACTAGATGACTCTCCCCGATAGTTACTTTCCCGGAAAAAACCTGGCTGAAATTTCTTCTTATCACCCTGTTGTAAAGAGCTACCCTGTACTGCCTGACCTTTGTGTATTAACACGTAATCATCTGCCACTATGCCTGCCTCCTCTATCTTTTTGACATCACGATCCTCTAAATGAATACGTAAGCTAACTGGTAATCCATTTTTAATGTCCTGTAAGATCAACAACTCCCGTAACTCGGTATATGACTCTACCTGATGAGAAATCACCCATTTATCAAACATCCCTGCCTTCTTAGCCACAAACTCACTATAAGACTGACCCTGCGTTTTTCTCAACTCGCTATACCGTAAACGATAATCCTCAGGTCGTAATTCATAAGTCCTCAACACTGCAGCCTTAACTAGGTCGTACTGACTTGCTCGCTCATCACTCATTGAATTATAAGCTATACTAGCCTTCCCCTTAAACTTAGACACGGCTAACAATGTCCACTTAGACTGCGGCCAATTTAGCTGCTTAGCGGCCCGTTCAAAAAGTTGAAAGAACATGTCTACCTCCTGGTCATCAAATACCGGCACTGATCTATAAGCCTCCGACATGTTAAACCCATTTCCGGCTTCTCGTCTGACTTCTTCAGTATTCAACTTTAACTTATGTTCCACTTTTAATTTTTCTAACTGGAATTCTCTATCCCTTTGTCTATCTTCTCTATCCCTCTCTTCTCTTTCTCTCTCTCTCTCTCTCTCTCTCTCTCTCTCTCTCTCTCTCTCTCTCTCTCTCTCTCTCTATCTTCTCTATCCCTATCTCTATCTTCTCTATCTCTATCTTCTTTCTCTCTATCTCTATCTTCTTTCTCTCTAGCTCTATCTCTATCTAATGCACGTTCTTCTCTTTCGTACTCAAGTTTTTTAAAAGCTAATTGTTGTTCCACACTTAACTCATTTATCTCTATCTCTGGAACAATCTCACTGTCTTCCATAACAGGCCTATCACCAAAAACTTCCTGGATAATAATTGTCTTTATATCACCTAAGGTTTTAGCTGATGTTAAATCAATTTCTCGCTCACCCGCGATTTCAACTAACTCGGCCTTACGTGCTCGCTTAATCTCCACTACACTGAGCGTAGGCCTATCCAGCAAATTCTTATCCATGTTTAGATATGACGCACTTAATATTAATTAATTTTCTAGTGAACAACGTTGCTACTTCTAGTTAATTTGTAAAATTAATTTATAAAGCCCCCATTTACAAACAATACTTTTTTAAATATGCATGTCCCGTTTCAGATCCGGGACGAGCGCCCCCAATTTTCTACTCCTGTCACGGGGATTCTATAATTCCCGTAACTGAATAAAACACGATTATCAAAATATCTCTCCTAACTGTATATCTATTAGATCTCTCTGTAACAGGCGGTTAAACCCTAGTATGGCTCGTCTCTAGGTATGATCAGAGATACGATCTTATATAAAGTATATATTATTATAGCACGTTAGTTCTCTAGAAACACAACAAAAACACAATACACTTTGGAATCTGTATTAATCTACGCTGACAAATGTACAGCCGTAGTAGTTAATTAATAACAGCAATAATAACAACTCAGAACTGATCACTTAATTAGTTAATCTCTAGGTGTCTAATTACACAATATGCGAATCACTTCACCGTTACACAACACCCACGCGTGTGATAATTGAGAAACGCTTCCAGGAGAAGTTAATTAATAAAGGAATTACAACACCATTCCTAACTGGTTAATTTTTAATTAACCCTTACTACTCGTTCAGTAACGTGTGATAATTTAGGAACGCTTCCAGGGGAACTTAATTAATAAAGGAATTACAGCTCTATTCCTAACGGGTTAATTTTTAATTAACCCTAACTACTCATTCAGTAACCTTGTAACACAGAATTAATACTGGTACCTATCACAATAAAGACAATAACCTACAGTTTACCTAGGTCGTCTAGGATGACTGGCTAAGCTTTATATTACCAAATACTCGTATAATGTTAGAACAAAAAGTCTACGATTTACTTCGTCAGATGACCGAAGACACTGTCTAAAGAATATTGGTATAATACAGTATTAAAATATTTAAAGTCACATCAATCACATCAAGGTTATACACAGAGCAGAAATAAAAATATTTACCAAAGTCCAACGGACTACGTTCCCTGGGAGCCTTCCTATTCTGGTTCTCCTCGATATCTCTAAAAACTAGCTATTTATTATAAAATCAGAATTCGCCTGGGGGTACAAGGCGGTACCTCCCCCTATCATGTGATATTTCCACCGCGACCAAGCGGTATTATTTCTCTCTGATCGTCAGACTTACTGACGCCATCGTCGCCAAAATCACGGTCGTCGAAACCGCACTCGCAGAGGTATTATGTAACTACTCGCCACATGGCCTCCACAGCTGGACTAAGTGCATATTGGAATGCCCGATCGCGCGAAGTATTACGTAACAAGTTGCCCACCTGCGCTTAAGTGCAATTAAACTGCACACGGCCCTCTAACACAATTAAAAATCGCCACAGGCGAAACAAATTTAAGAGCATGTTCCGTCACACTATTGTTCAAAATTTATATTGCGGTATACCGGTGTATATTAGTAATAAAATGTAATGTTTTTTAAATGAGTTAATTAAAACTGTAGCCATGTTTGTATTTTGTATTAGCAAATGGTGTCTTAATATAGTGAGACGAGATTGCAGCTTTAATAAGTGTCTGTCTCACGTTTCACAGATTGCCTTCCATAACCCTCAACAGACATTTTTCGGCTGTGTTAGTCTTTATGATATGTCTGCTCAGTTGTAGAACAACAAGTACAAGGATTCAAGGTTATAACATTTCCCGTAACATTAAGTTGCCACAACGGGATATAATGTTATACTATAAGGAATACATTTGCGCAAAGTTATTATCGAGTATCAAATAGAATTTCTGTAAAACACATTCACACAACAAAACTTGATTACAAAACCAATGGCAACAAATACTTATGTTTTCTCTGTAAACTAATAAACAACACACGTCTGCAATAAGAGCTGGAAATATCTCATGAGATTTGAGGTTTTAAGGCGAACATTCTCTCTCTCTCTCTCTCTCTCTCTCTCTCTCTCTCTCTCTCTCTCTCTCTCTCTCTCTCTCTCTCTCTCTCTCTCTCTCTCTCTCTCTCTCTCTATATCGTCACACCTGACACTACTCGAATGTTGAAAACTTATTTTATATTCAATTACAGTGTGATTTAACCTCAACTGAATGTAAGCTTGATAATAAAATTAACCAAAGCCAAAACATGATTTATGCTATTTAAACGGTGTGTATGTAATAGTTAACCACAATGTAACAGTGTATTATAAAATTATTTAATTCATCACTTGTATTAGGTTGCATGTATATATAGACGTCACAAACGCAACAGAAACGAGTACGTGTCATCATTATTTATTTTTAAATTGTCTATTTTCTGGCTATACTATATTTAACATTGTAAATATTTGTTCACATTTGTCAAATATTTAATTTTACATTTACGAAAATGTGTATTTATCGTCATGCTATATTCGCCTACATGATGATAAAACTGTTTTAATCTTCTCCTCTAGTATACAGTTCAGATTTTAGAACTTTGAGCCCTAACAAATACTTATTACTTAAAATGTCTGTGATGTTGGGGGATTTTTTTGGGGGGTTGTTTTGTGTTTTTTCTTTGTTTGCTTGTTGTTTTTGGTTTTTGGGGGGTTGGGGGAGGTGTGTATTTGAGGAGGGTGTTTTGTTTTGTTTTGTCTGGGGGTTGGATTCGGGGGGTCCTTTCTTTTCTGTTTTTGTTTTGTTTTTTGTTTTGTTTGTTGTTTTTTGCTTGGGTGTTTGGGAGGTTTGTGTTTGTTGTTTTGTTTGTTTTTATTTTGTTTTGGGGGTGGTATCGGGTATGCTTTCGTTTTTGTGTTGTGTAAATTAACACTTGAAGTTTGTACAGATGACCAAAACTATCTTATAGATGTGGTTATCCAATAAAAGGTTGTCTTGTGCAATATCATGCATACAATAAAAACAAATGTATCGCATATCAACAGTGTGTATCGAATCGATTTAAAATATGTATAAAAGTTGTGTATTACATAGTTCTAAGATTTATATAAGTTTTCTTTAGGTGAACTTTGCTAATTAATTGAACTTTACTACAAAAAGTGAATTCTTCAGTACTGTGAACTTCAATTAATTGGATTGTACTACACAAAGTGAACTTCAATAATGTGAACTTCAATTAATTGATTTTACTACACACGAATGTGAACTACAGTTTTACAAGGCGAACTTCAATGAGTTATATTGTGCTGCTCGGTCAAACGACTCGACTATGTTTTTTTCACACAAGGATTCGAACTTCAAACCATTGTTCTTTTTAATCAAGATGGTCATTGATTGATTGTTGTGTGCTACAAAACGTGAAAAATTAATTAATTTTGTGCCACAAAAGGTGAAATTTACTTTTGTGCTACGAAAGGCGAAATTTAATTATTGTGTGCTACAAAAGGTGAAATTTAATTTATTGTTTCATGCTATAATTTAAGATGATAAGATGACAATAGAAAAAAATTAGTCTGTGACGTTAAAAGGGGGAAATACTACCTACTAATAAACTGATTGTAGGGAAAAAAGTCAAAGGAAAAAAGTCAGGGGAAAAAGAAGTCATAGGAAAAAAGTCAAAGGAAAAAATCAATTGATTCCATTACACAGGTAGATTCAGTGAATTCTCTTTTTACTTGGGCCTAAAAAGACTTGTGTGTTTCCGGGAACTCGAACCTACCTAGAAAACAGGACCGACCTAAAAACAATATTGGATGTATATTTTTGTTTTCGATTTATTACTGTAGGTACGTACATAACATTTTACATGGGTGTTTTTTTAGACCTAGTCGAAATTAATTCCAAGGAACTGATTTGTTTACAATACAGTGTGAACTTAACTGAATATGTTTTTGTTATATATACGTATATTGTAAATCTTAATGAATTGTCTTTTCAATAGGCAAAGATCTTTAGATTTCTGTTATTATTGTATAATTGTCCGTTTCATGAATAAACATTTTATGTATAATTATAGACTTGTTTTAAGTATTTGTTATTTAAAGTCCAAAACCCTTTTTTCAATCCATGAAAATGGACACTAAGTTTGATTAATCTACAAATCTGTAACGCATCTGGATAAAGTTACAATAGTTGAATAGAACAAATTTAGTTTGTGACGTTAAAAGAGGGAAATACTACCTACTAATAAACTGATTGTAGGATAAAAAGTCAAAGAAAAAGTCAAGGGAAAAAGAAGTCATAGGAAAAAAAGTCAAAGGAAAAAAAAAAGTCAATGGAAAAAAAGCTCGTCTCTCTAACCATTACTTCTCAGACGTACGTGCGTTTTAAGAATTATAAAAAAAAAAAAAAAAAAAACCCCATTACAAACACCAGGATAATTAGAAATACTTTGGGTGTATGAAAATGGCTAATCTAAACAGTAAAACGCAATTATTGTGTAATTTCAGTTATCAAAAAACGGCTCTATTAGTTTAAAATACGCCGTAGTGTCGATCACTTTAACACTCGGCTAATGTATATAATATCGAAATGTCATCGCTCGGGAAGACAGAGTCGTTATTACGATAACTGTTTTGTTGTTAAGATTCTTAAGATCATAACATGTTTAGTTTGGTAATTGACCACGTGGCTGTGTCTCACATTTAGAGGCTTCTCCATCTAATTGTCAGTATGAATTAGAAATAATCGAACATCACTGCGTAACAAAACACTGACACATATAAGGTACAGCTATTAGCATGATTAGCAGTCCACACACCGGAGATGGTTATCGAGACTAACAAGTACCACGTGATTACCACGAGAAGTCACCATTAAATTATTGTGGCGCATGCGTTGTGGATTCCAACTTTGTCTCAGGAAAGAGAAAAAAAGAAATGTTTGTTTTAGACACCTCAGCACATTTTAAACTATGACTATTAGGTGTCTAACGTGCGAATATTTTGTCACTTGGTTGATAAAAAGAGGGAGAGGGTTTTCTCTGTTGCTAGAATTTAGTTGCTCTTTTTTTTATAGCGATAAAGTTAAAGTTTGTTTTTTATTTAACGACGCCTTATAGCGATAAAGTTAAAAATTTCTTTTGTTTAACGACACCACTAGAGCACATTGATTTATTAATATTTTATGGTCATTTTGACACAGTCATAGAGAGGAAACCTGCTACATTTTTCCATTAGTAGCAAGGGATCTTTTATATGCACCATCCAACAGACAGGATAGCACATACCACGGCCTTTGATATACAAGTCGTGGTGCACTGGCTGGAACGAGAAATAGCCCAATGGGCCCACCGACGGGGATCGATTCCACACCGACCGCGCATCAAGCGAGCACTTTACCACTGGACTACGTCCCGCCCTTATAGCGATAAAGCAACAAGGGACCAGTTACGTCGCCAGCTTGTGGTGTTTGTCTTGTAGGGTGGAACCACCTCAGTGGACTCATTATATGATTGTTTGTCCCGTCCCAACCAGTGCATCACGACTGATATATCTAAGGCCGTGGTATGTACTGTTCTATAACCATCGATTACTTCTATTTCTTTTCTTTTCCTGTTCTGTCCTTTCAGTTTATTTAATCGTTTTTATTTAATCGTTTTTCACAAGTGCAGTCGCCATTATTGCACAATTTAATGTTTGTAATTAGGAGAGGGCCTCGTAAGTTGGAAACATTGTGCCCATTCCTTTTGTGTGTGTGTGTGTGTGTGTGTGTGTGTGTGTATATACAGTTATATATATATATATTAATATATATATATATATATATATATATATATATATATATATATATATATATATATATATACAGTAAAATGTTTTCAGTCACTGCACTGCCCTGCATATGGGAAAGTACATATAAAAGATCCCTTTCTGCTGATCATCCTAATGGGAAAATGTAGCGGGTTTCCTCTATAATTGCGAATCAAAAATCAACATACAATATACTATAATTAAAAAAATCCTACGACATAACGCACCCAAAGCGAGCGCTTTTCCACCGACCCTCATCCCGTCCATGCATGTTAATTTCTTTGGAAACTTAACTCTCATAAACCTTGACTGCATCCGAGTGTGCCACGCAAAATGGTATCAACAATAAACCATTCTTATTGTATCGAGCTGTGATGGCCGAGTGGTTAAGGCGTTGGACTCGAAATCCAATGGGATATTCCCGCGTAGGTTCAAATCCTACTCACAGCGATATTTTGTTTTGTTTTTTCTTCTTTTTGTTTTTTATTTTTTTGTTTTGGGTGGTTTTTGTTTCTTTGTTCAAAGCTATTTGCTATATTGTTTATATTATTATTATTATTAAATAAAGTGATGGTTTGAGACTACGCGTAAGAAAGAAATGTGAACTATCTCAGATCAGTTTAATAGTCGTATCACTCTTCATAATGTGTGACCAGAATAACAGATGGTGATAGTGGTCTAAGTAAGTTAGAAAACATGACTTTGTCTTCATTTACATGATTGTTTTTCAATTACAATAAATGTAACACATTAATGAGAATTAGGCACTACGTACAGGGTCGTAGTTAGGGTTTTTTGTTTGAGGGGAAAACTGAGTAGTTAATAGTCAGTGGCGTAGGCAGGATTTTGTATTGGGGGGGGGGGGGCACCTGTGTAGTGGGATATGATACAGGAACCTTTTTAATGTTATTAATAAGCGAAAAGGTAAACATTTCCCGGGATTGGGGGGGGGGGGGGGGGCATGCCACTGTTAATAGTCTAAAACGTTAAGTTCCTATGTTTTCCGGGGTTTTTGGGGGGTGGGGGCGCAACTGACCCTCCCCCTCCCCCGCTAGCTACGGCCCCGACGTAGATGCTGAACGGATGGATTGATGTTTAACGACGCCGCAGTTCCAAAGGAAATCACAACTGGCTGTGAAACAAAGATAGATTGAGCAATGAATAAAATGTATATGTTGTGGCCAATCCCTTAAAATAAAACACTGTATGCTGTAACTTAATTATTAGGGCGGGACATAGATCAGTGGTACAGCGTTCGCTTGATGCGCGGTCGATCTGGGATCGATCCCAGTCGGTGGGCCCATTGGGCTATTTCTCGCTCCAGTCAGTGCACCACGACTGGTATATCAAAGGCCGTGGTATGTGTTATCCTGTTTGTGGGATGGTGCATGTAAAAGATCCCTTGCTGCTAATCGAAAAAGAGTAGCCCATGAAGTGGCGACAGCGGGTTTCCTCTCTCAATATATGTGTGGCCTTAACCATATGTCTGACGCCGTATAACCGTAAATAAAATGTGTTGAGTGCGTCGTTAAATAAAACATTCCCTTCCTTAATTATTATTGAAATATTCCAAACTAAGTTACCATTAAAAACTGTACAATGAATGAATGAAACATTAGCTAATTACATCACAGATCAAACATTTCACAACATTGTGAACAAACAACATCTACGAAGAATAAAAAGTATCAAGTGAGTGTGTATGTGTGTGTGTGTGTGAGAGAGAGAGAGAGAGAGAGAGAGAGAGAGAGAGAGAGAGAGAGAGAGAGAGAGAGAGAGAGGGGGGGGAGAGAGAGATGTTTTTTAAAACTAATTTTAGAAACTAAAGAAATACTGGATGATTTTTTGCTAGCTGTATTCTTCTCTGTCACTGAAAACCTCCACGATGATGTTGCCACTACACACCGAGGTGAAGAATATTAATAGTATAAATTTACAGGTGCGCTACAACAGCTTGAGCTTGCTCTGAATGTGCACTTTAAACGCTATGACCTAATGTCGGGTAGTATTTAACCATTGTCATTTCACCGAGCTAGTACTTAATAAGGAGTTGGGCAAAAAAAAAAACCCGGCTCCAAGTACACAATTGCTTTGAACCCAGATGGGGTCGGACAAAAGAATACACACACACACACACACACACCAAATACTTGCTGCTGGTGTACTTGACGGATAACATCAGATGGGAGAGACAGAAGAGGAGGATGACACAAGATGGGAGAGATGGAACAGGACAGCAGGAAGAAGGACAGACGAAGGAACGGAAAGACAAAAGGGCATCAACAAGAACCTGCCGGCCTTGTTCCCCATACACAATTGCTGTGAGTCTCCCCTGTGTTCTCACGCCACGATCTGAACAGATCAGGCCCTTTTAAGGACCCCTATGTGCAATCTAGGGAGACAACTCAACGCCATCTAGGTCCACTTAACGAGCTACTCTCGGCATACTAATCTACCAAAAATATACATAGCTCCCTATTTTAAATTTTTGGCGGACCGTTCAGAATTGCGCCTAATTTCCTTCACAAAAATGCGCACCCATTCTCCTTGGCTTAATCCTACGGGACTCTCCAAATTCCATAGCACCATACCACCCCCGCCTGTTACCAGCGCCGGTCGGACTGCTGGTGCTCCCTTGCACCAGTCAGTGCAGGCGGTCCCCCACCCCACCCCTTTCCTGTCCTGGACAGAAGAGCCGGCATCTGTGTCCAGGACAGTCGTGCGCTACAACTAGAGTTGAAAATGGGCAGAATTTTGAAAATAGCAGTTAAAGGCGCTCTGTCACGGATGGTTGACCTAATTAATGACCTAACAAAGTATTATCTGAAAATATATACATTTGATTTGTCGCTAAAAGTACTTTATTTAACCATCTACATATCTACCATAACCCACTAATTACTGATATTTTGTAACAATAATTGAATTAAAATAACGGCTATTTGGAGCGAAGAGGTGTGACGTATTATTTTTGTAGTCACGTGATGGGCAACCCCCATCTTCATAAATCAAGGCTAATATTCGTTCCTCGTATTCAGCCTTGATACATGTCGTCAAGAAATCGTGCCACAAAATGCTTAAATTTCATTGGATGCGATGAGATCTGATTGCAACGAATCGCAACGCTCCTTATAGATTCCCTTGTTATTGTAAACAAAGATGGCAGCGTCAGCGTCCGTGGAAACGTGTCGTGTTTGTCACGATATGTTAAAAAAAAAGGTTTCGGCGGTTAATTTTTGATATTGCTTTCAAGATTGTCACCTGTTACCGATGCTGTGATTGGTCAGCGATGTCATCGTGTAAGGGACATAATCGGT
Source organism: Gigantopelta aegis (assembly GCF_016097555.1). NCBI lineage: Eukaryota > Metazoa > Mollusca > Gastropoda > Neomphalida > Peltospiridae > Gigantopelta > Gigantopelta aegis. The sequence goes on from NC_054704.1 coordinate 17,631,255, forward strand.
GTTACAAATTTTCTTCCAATAGAGGGCGCTAGTAGTGAATATCAGTAATCTTGACTACATGTATCAAGGCTGAATACGAGGAACGAATATTAGCCTTGATTTATGAAGATGGGCAACTCCCGAATAACTGCAATGTCAAAACGATTTGCCAAGCTCCTGTAACGAGAACGCTTGACCGTCCTATGCGACGTAGGGTAAATCGAAAGGAAAACAATGAAAATAAGTTATAAAAAGATATATAAACATGTACTGAATGATAATAAGCTTATACATTAATTTATTTTAGGAACAAAAGCATTTTAAACGGCGACGATTCGACTAGTTAGGCCTTTGCATGTACAGATAAATTTATCGTTTGTTGTTCGCGGAAAAATCTAAACACCTAAACACCGCATTTATTTTTCAGTTTGTCAACCTCATACCGACTTGCACCAAGCACCAGCCAATGAAACGACAGCGTTGCGAGATCTGGTTGGTGACGTCACGGGCCGGTTTTCATCGACGAACAGCTGAGAATGGATGTTGACGAGTTTGTCAACATTGACAACGAAGCAGAGACATTTGCTAATATCACAGGGCTAGAAATGAAAAAAAAAATTCTACATGCACCAGATGCATGCTGAAAAAAAAGTTACATGCACCATTAAAATTCTGCATGCACCAAAAATAAAGTAAATCCTGTTAACAATGAGGAAAATACTATTTTAATTACCTTATCTGAGGTCGAAAATGTTCAAGGCAATTACGGTACTTTGTATTGATCACAGATCTGGCGGAGTTCAATTTGTCAGTGACGACAACAACTGTGTTATGCGCGTGGATACCCCAAAGTCGGTCTCGACCACCTTCCCTAATACCGTTCACGGATATAACCGATATTGCCTGCAATTTTCGCAAATATATTTCACGGAAATGACCGAAAGGGCGCCATTGTTGTAAGTAGGATTATGGGATACAAAATGGATGCGCCCATAAGATAAGTTATTGTTTTCATGTGGCGAACAGATTACAAAATGCATACGCAAAATTCAACAATTTGAGTCTGAATTTGGTAGACAACAGGATACTAGTATACGCAATACACAGTACTTGAAAAATATTAGCATGCACCGCGTGCACCCAGTTTTAAAAGTTACATGCACACGCAAAAACCAGTATGCACCAGTGCATACATGTACTAACACTGCATTTCGATTGCGAGTGCGAATAATTTTAACATGCTCATATACCACTAGAGTTTCGAGCATGTCCGTCCCGGGGCCTTTCTCTGGATGGTCAGTGACTTGCTCCGGGACAGAACAAAATTAAGGGGACACTTTTGAAATTTACGTCCAAAAATTAAATAGTGGGCCTTTAAAATTTTGATGCGCATCTCTAATTAATATAATTAATAAAGAAAATTCTACTCATTAAATTTGGTCGCTAGATTAGATTGGGCAGTCAAAATGAAATTAGATAGATAACACGCCTGATTTGGGATGGAGTGGGGGGTGGGGGGGGGTAGGTGAAAATGGGCAGAATTTTGAAAATAGCAGTTAGTAAAAGAAATTAGTAGGATTAAAATTAGAAAGAAAAAAGTTACAAGCCAAAAATAAAAAGAATTGACTGCTCGGTCGAATATTTATATAATTTGGAGCATTTTGGAAGGACAGTCCAAAAATAAATAAGAGAAAGAAGAGAGGATCGGACTATTTAATAATATTTTTAAAAAAAGAAGAAGTAATTTCGACATGAATTTTTGAACGAAGGTCTAAAAGTTTTTAAAGTCCGATCTATACGTCCACGTGAGTGGCCTCGTTAAGGCCGTTAGGTTGTTACGTCGGCGAGGCTGGAGTGTCCTGGAGGTTCGGCAGCAGATGTTGGCGTCGTAACAGGGTACTGACTACCGTACCGTAGTCGGGGCCGCAGACCGCTCGGATCATCTTATGTAGATTCCGGTTGTCCAACTTGTTCGAAAGTATGGCCTGTCTATAGGTCTGCTCCCTCCGGTGCGTCACGACTACGGTGTGGTGAGTACCGAACATCTTGCTGTGAAGTTCGTACTCGCTGCCGTCCTCCAGGGGTCTCCAGTCCGCGTTGAGGTAACTGCCACGGAGCTTAGTCGGGTCTGTCGTGTCCCCCTGCATGTACTGATGAAGGTGTTTCTTCAGTCCGCTCACTGCGACGGTCCACTCGGACTCTTCGGGGGGGGGGGGGGGGGGGCGACTACCGGCGCTGGTCTCTCGGTCTTGGCTGGCTGGTTGGTCGGTGATGTTGCCTTCCTCTTGCCAACGGCGGATGATCGGGCCTGTGGCGTGGCGACTTGCTGTACCGGCGATACCGGCCAGTTCTGCCTGGGCCACGTGACGGTCGGAGATGGAGGGTCGTCGTGGGGTGTCTCACACACCGCGGTGTTGAGTCGGTCCCTCTCGGTGGTCGACGGTTCCCGCAGGGCTGGGCTGGGGGCGGCATCGCAGAAGGGACCGCCGATGGCGGTTGAGCCGCCAGCTTTGGTTCCCCCCCCCCCCCCGTGCCGTTCCTGGCGCGCTTTTCCTCTTCCTCCATCTCCTCTTCTTCGTCGGTACGATCGCGTCACCGTACACCAGTCACGGAAGCCCGTGACCCAGTGTACGAGACGCGATACTCCAAAAGTTTTCCATAACTGCATAAGAGTCCCCCCAGGTGGGGGGGGGGCAACTCGAGAGTACACGGCGACACGTCTGTTCTCATCGTGAATCAGTTCGGAAGTCCTGCATTTCGAGCCCTGTATCAGCGACGAGCAGATTCTTTAAAGTGTTAAACAGATTCACGACGAAACGACTGATGACCAGGAAGAAAGAGTCCGACGCTGAACCGGAGCCCATTCCGTCGGCGGTTAGTGCCAGGGATGCCATGAACACGGTGATACGTTTTGTAGAAGGGAATCAACATTCTGTTGATTCAGATATTAAAATTTTGACAGCCTTCCAAACACGACTGAATGAGATAATTCTATCAGGTGCTCAGCAAAAAAACATTCTGAACTTTTTCAAAAAAGATTAAAGAACAAAAATAAATGTATTTCACAGATCGATTGAAACGCACGTTTTAGTGTATTGACTTGCCATGTTTATAGACAAATAAAATAATAATGTTGTTACCTGGTTGTTGTTACTTTTGTTACTGTTATTTACATTTAAAACATATGTCATATTCTTGACATTCAGCAACTTAAAACAAATTTAAGTTTAGTAGTAAACCCAAGGCGACTCGATATAACGCCAAAATTATTTTGGAACATTGGTTGGCGTTAAATCGAGGTTAAATAAATAAAATTATCAGCTTCTGAGATTATCTTAAAAAGAAAATAAATACCCACCAACTACGGACAGTACACAAACTAACAGTTTAGCTAGTTTCGCAGATCGGTACGGTTAGAGGACATTATGTTGTGTATAAAGCAAAAATGATTGTGCCACAATGTTTTTTGTCTGTGCAGGCATATACCCATCTCCTTGTACAAACAATTTTTGTCTGTGATACATTTTTCGGGGAACATGTCTCGACCCCTCACCGTAAACTTCGCTCGCCTCTGTGTAGACCTCCTTCCCATGCTAAAATCCTTGCACACGCGTCTGCAATGGTACTGTGTACGGAGCACTGTAAAAAAAAAAAAAAAAAAAAAAAAAACAAAAAAAAAAAATTAAACAACAAAATAACCCTCGTTCCCCCTCATCCCCCCAAAATAAATAAAATAAAAATAAATAAAAATAAAAATCGCTTACTCATTCCCCTGCTCAAGCAAATTTAGTTTTCTGTTGTTTTTTCCCCCGATAATTGTTCGGCGGAGCGTGTCACCCCCTCAGTCTAGACCCCACCCTTGCTAAAATTCATGCACACGCGCCCGCAGTGGTCCTGTTTACGATAGCTCCGTAAAAACCCCCACACAAAAAAACCCAAACAAACAAAAAACAATAATAAAAACAATAAAAAATAAAAATAAAACAAATAAATAAAACAAATAATAATAATAAACAAAAATCGTGAATTTATGTTCCAACTATTTATTATTTTATTTCAGCGTATTCGCCGTGTTTTTGGGGTTTTTTTGTGTGGTTTTTTTTTTTTTTTGGGGGGGGGGGGGGGGGGGTGTCAAGAAATAATATATTTTAAATTATTTTGAAGTCTCTACGGTGGCCGTGCACTGTATATACAATTCAAAGGTACTTTACACGGCTGTCGTATATATAGCCTCATCAATACTCGGTTTTGTCGTACGTTTCAGACTCCTAATAAACGAGTTCCAATTTTTAAAAATGAAGCTGCTCACAGGTTGTCATGGGATTCCCTCAATCATGGTTCAATTAAAATGTTTTGGGTGATACAATAGCAAGGTGTGTGTGACGGTACATGCTCTTAATTTGTTTTCGCCTGTGGCGATTTTACTTGTGTTAGAGGGCCGTGTGCAGTTTAATTGCACTTAAGCCCAGATGGGCAACTTGTTACGTAATACTTCGCGCGATCGGACATTCCAATATGCACTTAGTCCAACTGTGGAGGCCATGTGGCGAGTAGTTACGTAATACCTCTGCGAGTGCGGGTTTTACAACCGTGATTTGGCGACGATGGCGTCAGTAAGTCTGACGATCAGAGAAAAATAATACCGACTCTAGTAGAGTTGGAATATGAGATGATACGTGAGGTACCGCCTTGTACCCCCAGGCAAACTCCTGATTTATAATAAATAGCTAGTGTTTTAGAGATATGGAGGAGAACGAATTAGGAAGGCTCCAGGGGATCACGGACGTCTTCCACTGAACGAAATATATTAGTTCAGACGGGACTTTGGTAATTATATATTTTCTGCTCTGTGTATAACCTTGATGTGATTGATGTGACTTTAAATATTTTAATACTGTATTATACCAATATTCTTTAGACAGTGTCTTCGGTCATCTGACGAAGTAAATCGTAGACTTTTTGTTCTAACATTATACGAGTATTTGGTAATATAAAGCTTAGCCAGTCATCCTAGCGGACCTAGGTACACTGTAGGTTATTGTCTTTATTGTGATCGGTACCAGTATTAATTCTGTGTTACAAGGTTACTGAATGAGTAGTTAGGGGTAATTAAAAATTAACCCGTTAGGAATAGAGCTGTAATTCCTTTATTAATTAAGTTCCCCTGGAAGCGTTCCTAAATTATCACACGTTACTGAACGAGTAGTAAGGGTTAATTAAAAATTAACCAGTTAGGAATGGTGTTGTAATTCCTTTATTAATTAACTTCTCCTGGAAGCGTTTCTCAATTATCACACGTGTGGGTGTGGTGTAACGGTGAAGTGATTCGCATATTGTGTAACTAGACACCTAGAGATTAACTAATTAAGTGATCAGTTCTGGGTTGTTATTATTGCTGTTATTAATTAACTACTACGGCTGTACATTTGTCAGCGTAGATTAATACAGATTCCAAAGTGTATTGTGTTTTGTTGTGTTTCTAGTGAGCTAAACGTGCTATAATAATATATACTTTATATAAGATCGTATCTCTGATCATATCTAGAGACGAGCCATACTGGGGTTTAACCGCCTGTTACAGAGAGATCTAATAGATATACAGTTAGGAGAGATATTTTGATAATCGTGTTTTATTCAGTTAGGGGTATTATAGAATCCCCGTGACAGGAGTAGTATTCCAAATTAATGTAAATGTCATTTATAATCCATATTTAGAGAAATAAGACCCACTAAATCTGTGATTGAGCGCCTTTAATAATATTTAAAAAAAGTAATTTTGACATAAAATTTTGAACGCAGATCTAAAAGTTTAAATCCGATCGATATGTCCACGTGAGTGGCCTCGTTAAGGCCGTTTGTGTGCACAGCTTATAGGGACGAGATGGGTTGCATCCCGTCAAGAAAACTCCTAGGCTGACAATCGTTAGACGTTGAAGGTGTAGTGCTGTGCTGAAATACAGATCTTGAGAAGCCGGATCCGTCTGAATTAGAGATTATCAGACTAGGGTATAGTCCAGTCGTCATGGATTGGTATAGTGGTGCGGACGGGCCCGACTCCGGAGGATACGAGATGGTATCACTTTAAAGCAAAGTAAAGTCTAGAAAAGAGTAGTAGGGGCCGACCCCGCTTCCTATTTCTTCTTAGAGTGGGGCGGTCAATCTTCCAGTGCTGCTAGGACAGGCTCGGACATGTAGAGACTAAACGCGAACAACCGTGGCGTTCTGCAGAATGGCGGTCATACGAGTTACGAAAAAAACAAGTCGACATAGTCAGCCGGAGAAATGACGTGGAGGAAAGGAATCTCGCTAAAAAAGAATCCAACTTGGTGGTGCAGGCTGTCGAAACGAGAAGCGTTCCAGCGTTCAATCAGTTCCAATGGCCGCATACATCCCTGTAGAAAACTTCATTTCGCTGACAAAAACAACGAAATGAAGGATCCCCAAGTCGAGCACATGCAGTGTGCACAAGCGAAACAAACACGTCTTACCGCGTTGAGCTCCAGACTGGGAATGGCTTGTTCTGAATGCACATTAAACACTCTGACCTGACCTGACCTGACCGAGCTGTGATGGCCGAGTGGTTAAGGCGTTGGACTTGAAATCCAATGGGATATACCCGCGTAGGATCAAGTCCTACTCACAGCGGATTTATTTTTTAAAATCAGGTTTTCATATATTTCTTCAAAGTTTTTTTCTTTTATTTAATTACATCACTAGAGAACATTGATTTTATTAATCATCATCTATATATATATATATTCACATGTAATAGTGGAGCTAATTTTAATAAGATTGGACACCACCGAGGCCGGTCCGACGGTTTAGGAATGCTCACGCAAGGCTTTTGGACTGGTATGGATATTCAACGGTGTATAAGGTACACTTTTGCTTAATATCAACAAGTATATTATTATATTTAATTAATAAAACGATTAAATGTGACGGCTACTATATATAACGGGGGATGCCATTTTGTACCATACGCCCTCTGGCGAGCCGGTAGTTACGTAATATTTAACGCGTCACGTCAGGAATTATTCAGGTCAATAGACTTCTTTCTCATTCCACTGCGCATGTGCCCGTTGCGGAGTTACTCGAGGACGCAAACCGCGAGATCTCGCCAAAATAGACCTATCTGCAAATTGTGGGGTAAAAGCAATGGGAGGCCACGACCATTGTTCAATTATTAACTGTTCCAATCGCATATGTCCGGGAAATTCGTTATCCTTCCATCGATATCCAGCCAGTGGATATCGGAAACGTTTGTGGGTAATCGTTTCACGTAGAAAACGATTTTAATGTTATTCTAAGTACGAGGGTTTGTTCGGCACATTTTGTAGGGGGGAAGCCAGTGAACGCATAAGGGACCAAAACCTTACCGGTTCTGTACAGGACGTTCCTACACAGGGCGGTCTAGTATACTTAGATATGGTGGAAAACACATTAACAGTAAAGAAAATAAATATATATTTTGTATATAAAGAAAATATATGTACATTTCGGATTATACTCAATAAAATATATAACGTGTGCGTGTGTAAATATATAATATATGTAGTCAGGACAGCTCTGTACAGAACGTTCCTATGCAGGGCGGTCTAGTATTCTCTACTTAGATATGGTAGTAAACAGTAAATAAAATAAAATAAATATATATTTTGTATATACAGAAAATATATGTATATTTCGAACAATACTCAATAGAATATATATATATATATATATATATATATATATATATATATATATATATATATATATATATGAACTTTTAATGTTGTTATTACTCAGTATGTTTCAAATTTAATTATAAGTATTGTCTGTTATTACTTTTACGTTCATCTAGGTATGAACACAAAAAATCATCTGCAAACTTATGTGAGAACGGCTTCGCCGATTCACACAGTTTACGGATGATTTATTTTGTTCATACCCCGATGAACGTAAAAGAAATAACAGACACTCCTTAAATAATAATAATAATAATATATAAATATATATAGAGTGATCACGGCTCTGTACAGGACGTTCCTACACAGGTCCATCTAGTATTTTATATACTTAGATATGGTGGAAAACACATTAACCGTAAAGAAAATAAATATGTTTTGTATAATACTCAATGCGTGCATGTTGACACTGTATAAAAACGTGTGTATGGGTAAACAGAACGGCACCTACCTTCAACCCCCCCCCCCCCCCAAATCCCCCTTTTTTAAATTCCCACTTTATGGATATACATGTAACAGCATAAAATCTCTTCTTTTTTTTAACTTTTCCCAATTAGATAGACACTAAGAAAAATGCAACAAAACACCTTCTGATATATATATATATATATATATATATATATATATATATATATATATATATATATATATATATATATATACAGTAAAACCTGTCCTAGCGGCCACCTGTACTCAGCGGTCACCTGCCTTAAGCGGCCACTTTGTTCCTCCCAAACGATTTATAATGTAACTGCACCTGTAATAAGCGGTCACCTGTCTAACGCGGCCAGCGGCCACCTAAATCGGATCCCAAATCGCTAAAATACCTGCATTAAGCGGCCACAGTAAAATTTTACTCTTATATAAAAGGGATATTTTAACAACAGCGATAAGGTGCAGCAAATAACCGATCTTCACACCTTCAGGAATACTAGTACCCATTCAGTCCCGACATCTCCACTGTGTATCAATTAAGGAAGTATGAATCTGACATGCATCTAATTGCCTCTGGGCAGGCTACGCTTGACATTTGTAGATTCACTTACTATGACAATACATCGCATGAAGTCGGAATTAAATAATTAAATGGAAAAAGAAAACAAACTTGCGGAGAACGGTTAATTTAATATATTCTATTTGCATTATTTCTGAAGGAGACAACATGTTAAAAGTTGATTTATAGTCAACTATGAAGCACATATCCGTTAATTAGCAGTACAAACGGTAAAACAAGAAACAACAACAAATGTTTTAAAGACTATATATGTGGCAACCGGTACTCAGCGGTCACCTGTCCTAAGCGGCCACGTTTATCTACTCCCTTGTGTGGCCGCTTAAGACAAGTTTGACTGTATATATATATATATATATATATATATATATATATATATATATATATATATATATATGTGTGTATATATATATGTGTATATATATTGTATATATCTCTCTCTCTCTCTCTCTCTCTCTCTCTCTCTCTCTCTCTCTCTCTCTCTCTCTCTCTCTCTCTCTCTTTCTCTCTCTCTCTATCTCTCTCTCTCTCTCAAATATATATATCGATCGATGCCATAACCTATGGAATCTGTCAAATGTTTTGTTTATACTTTTTACGAGATAGTCTTTTAATTTGAACCATACCGCTGTAATTTTCAGCGGACCGTTTTCTAAGGCCATTATACCATCTAATTCGAAATATGTACATGTTAGTTGCCAAAGTTTAAAAGTCTCCTACGAAGCTACTCAAGTCGCCCATAACAACCTGTCTGTCACGCCCCCCAATTTGTAAATAGACTAGTTTCAGTCTATTTTGTCAAGGGGACGTTACTCTTCGCGCGCATGCGCAATAGGAATGCGAAATACCTCTATTTTTCGTTGACGGCTCAAAGCAGCTAGGTTTAAACCTTCGGTCAAGATCAACTAAACCTAGATCATAATAAACCATTATTCATTTCACATCCTATTTCACGTGCGAAATCATTATCTCGCTCAGCTAACCAGGCTGTTCCATGAAGCGAACATTTCATGCACCCCGTCACATTTTCATGTTTTGTTTGTTTTTGTCAGTTTTGACAGCCCGTAGTAACAATTATGCCTCATATGAACGAGAAATACTTATTTCTATTATTAGTCTAAGTGAACATAGGGATGTTGTCGAGGACAAAAAAGAAAGGAAAAAAAAGCAGACAGCAGAAGCAACAGGGAAAACAAGTGCATTGACGACAATAACCACTAAATTCAATGCAGACGAAGGCACCCGAAATCGTACAATTAAACAATTAAAAGGATGCTGGAAAAACCTCAAAACAAGGGCCAAAACCAAAAAACATTGTGAGGCAGGAAACGTTCCACACCGGGGGTGGCTCTGCTGTACAGAGTCTAACTACTGAAGATAACGCGGTTGAAGGAATTATCCAAAATGTATATGACCCTCTGCCTAATAATTTTGATGATGATGTCATACTGAATGAAAATGGTACGTGTATATTTTAATTATAAAAATAACTTATAACTTTGTTTTCTATAATATTTTAAAATAATTTATTACCAATTTCAGGCCATTTAAATGTGTTTTGTAAAAATTGATTTCTCAGCATTTTTTATTTGTTTTCAGTGTAGGGCGAGCAGACATATTTATATTTTATTTGTATTACTTTTGTATTGTACACCAACTGACAATTATCTGGTGGGTAATACCTGGGGGGGGGGGGGTTAACTTATATACGACCAGATGCAAGGGAAAATCCCCAACTCACCCACTCCCGCCCCTTTAATCTAGTTCTGTTATCAATAATGTTACCTATTTTAAACAAAACAAGACCACGGTGTTTATTAAATAGCTTTAATTCAATTTTTAATATGACAAATGGGAAAATTACAATACAGTGTTTATACCATAAAATACAATAACAATTTTATGTTACAGATATCCCATTTGAGGTCCTAATTACTAAGGAAGAAAATGTTTTATTTAACGGCGCACTCAACATATAAATCACAAAGGAAAAGTCGCAGTCACCCTACGTACAGTCTGAGGTAACTGGAAATGTTGCAGTCAGTGCATCTGGTACTACAACTGGCACCTGCTACTTCATCGCTGTTTTTTCATTTCAACTTATTCTCGTGCTTATATCCAATTAAGGTTTAAGCACGCTGTCCTGGGCACACACCTCAACTATCTGAGCTGTCTGTCCAGGACAGTGGGTTAGTTGTTAGTTGGTTAGTAGTTAGTGAGAAAGAAGAGGGTGTAGTGGCCTTACATACACCCACTGAGCCCTTAAGAACTCGCTCTGGCTTGGAGCCGGTACCGGGTTGCGAACCCTGTACCTACCAGCCTGTAGTCCGATGGCTTAACCACGACGCCACCGAGGCCGGTATTCATCGCTGTCAAGTGTGACTTATAAGAAGTCACTTACAACTGCAAAAAGAATGCAAGCAACTTGTAAAGATATGGATACAATTTTAAATTTCAAAAAAAATTGAACATCGTGTAAAGATGAAAATTTACAAAAGAGAACTTGAAATTATGGAAACTGAACATAATTTGAAAAGGGAATTACTGAGATTGAAAATAGAAAATGAAAACATAAAACAAAAATAACTGCCGATATACCTTATCAGTTATCTTCCACAATATCTTGTTTGTCCACGAATGGTTGCTCGTCTGTTTACAGCTTGATCCAGTGGTGGCAGATTGTCGTAACGGTTGTCGTTGTTGTTATCATTGTCAACATTCATAACGTTTCCCTCATCTACTGCTTCCGGTACAATCCAGTTTTAACAGCTGGTAAAGAACTGCTGCTGCAGAAATCAAACCAAGGGTACGGTGCAGTTTCAAACGTGTTTCAAAATGTAAACAAGGAAATCTCCTTTTCCAAACTCCAAACAGGCGTTCTATACAAGAACGTGCTCTTTTATGATAAAAATTGTATCTTCTCTCAGCAGGTGTCTGCGGATCAGCAAATGGTGTCGTCAGGTAGTATCTGCATGCATAACCACCATCACCCAACAATATTCCCAAGATAGTTTCATCTTCAAATTTGATACGTAGTCTACTGTTGTCAAATGTGCGACTGTCGTGTGTGCTACCGTGCCAACGAATAACCATGTTGCTGATGTTCAGGTTAACATCACACACCGTCTGTACGTTGATGGAGTGATAACCTTTTCTATTTCTAAAAATGTCCGCATTTGTTTTGTGTGTACAGTCCATGGGCGGATCCAGGAAATATTTTTAGGGGGGGACCAAAAAAGAAGGGCACACTGACTCGTCAAAAGGGCACCTTACTACAAGTTTTGATATTTACAATTAATATGAATTCCTACAGTTCTACGTCATAATATACTAGCAATAATGAAGTAAATTGGCGTCACTCGCGTTAGAACCTCAATGGGGCCCCATTGAGACTCAATAACACAGACACATATCTGCAAGCTTGCGCATGTACACGAAAATCTTGATTTCATTTATCTACAATATAATTATTGTTTACTTAAAAAAAAAAAAATTCTACAAACGAAAAGGGCACTTGGACATTTTGAGGGCACTTGAACAATTTTTTGGGGGGACGCGTCCCCCTGGTCCCCCCCCCCACCCCCTTGGATCCGCCCATGCAGTCAATAACACCCACGACTACTGGGAATCCACTGTAGTTGAAAAATGTTTGTTTCGTAACATCTATCTCGTATCCAGATGGGAATTTTATGTATTCCCTGTGTCGTGCAGCAATGACTAAAATGGTGCTATACTCATAGACGTTAATCCGCACATACTATTTGAAACGATCCTGTTGCAAGAAACCTCAACGTGACCAATAGTTGTTGCATGGGTTGCATGTTTATATATTGTAATTCATTACGAAACATGTTATGCGCACCTTCTTTGGAAAAAACGGAACCGTTGCAGAAATTCGTCGTCACTGTATGCATCAAATGGGTTAAACTGTAATCTAAAAACACGCGGTATGTTGCATATACGCCTATTTTCTAGCATTATTTCCATATCGTCAACGTCCGAGTCCGCCATATTTGTATGGATCAAGCTCTTAAACGCCTGATATTGGGCGTTTAATTTGAACTTGGTTTAAAAGGATTTTGATCCAAGATTCAAATTTGATCAGCAATGAGAAATGAAATGAGCGGTCGATCCTTTCTTAAACCGAGTTTAAATTGTGAATCGAGGTTAAACCATCAACGAGAAATCGGGCCTAGACTGAAGAAACACATGTACCTGATTTTTGCGCAATGTTCTGTAATACTTTAGTAATATCCACCCCAGTAAGCCAGCAATAAGTATATATTATTTTACAATACAAAATAAACCACCATTGTCAAAATGTCGAGATAACTGTATCATGTTTTATCCATGCAATAACCTACGTACAATTTTCACAATTATTTTGTTATAAGCAATATATGGATTATCTTTATGCTGAGACATTTAGATATGCACTGACCAGACTTTGCGTAGCATCACAAAGATTATCGGTTGAAACAGGAAGATGGAACAAGCCTAACCCTATTTTATTAGAAGACAGAACGTGTCATGCATGTAATGACAGAGGATGAATATCACTTTGTACTTGTCTGTCCACTGTATGATAGTATACGAAACAAGTATATTCCACAGTATTTTAGAAAATACCCTAGTATGTTCAAATTCTTTTAATGCTCAGGTATTAAAAAATTTAGCTCTGTATTGTTTAAAAACATTTCAACTAAGGAATACTATATTATCCATCGAAAGCTTCTCCCCGTCCTAGCAGCACTGGAAGATACGACAATATTTAAGTATATGTTTAATTCATTACGTGTTCATGTAACAGAAGTCTTTTGGGAACTATATATATATATATATACAATAGAATCTCAATGGCTCGAACAACCAACGGTCGAACCTACCGGTATTCTCGAACCAAGAACAATGTCCCGATTTTCTTCTTCTATTAACCCCTTTTATTTTGGTGATGATTGGTCGAATACCCCCTGGGTCGAACAGAAGCTTTCTCTCGAACCAGTTTATTGGTCCGAACTGTAAAATTAAACATATTTAGCTCGAACGACTAAGTCTGTCCGAAGAAATACAAAAAATTATTTATGTACAACTTTTTCATCGACCCTTTCACGTCAGTCACAAAGTAAGTTATTATAAATTTGGAAGTGGAACGAATAAAGCCTAGATCATATGCCGCCTTATCATGTTGTTTATTTAGCACCTATCGGTAATTATCTTTCTAGTACAGATAATTGTACTACGATAATCGTTAGCTGAATGAACCTTGCATGTAACACCAATCAATTAGTGAGCCTTGGCAGGCCTCGCCGGTTTACTTTAATCATTTTAATCGCTACTCTACGCATGTGCGTCGGCATATTTTGCTTTTAACTTGAAATACACGAGAGATCAATGTAATGTAGTGATTGCAACAATAACAGGTAGGCTAAAGGGCCTCCGCCTGTGCTTCATGCACTTTCATTTTTTCTCAACGTTGTCAATATGTCGCAAAAGATTCTACAACAGCATAATAAAGAACGATTTTTTTAATTAATAAATATTTATAAATACAAACTATCAGTGTGTTTGTTATTTGTTTATTTAACGGTGATAAATAATAGTTACAAATATGTATCTCATCCGACATTTGACGGCGACTTTGTTACTCATGAGTCAATCGGACCATCTCGCCCAAGCCAGTTTTATGGAAATATGCGAGGTGTTCGTGTTACAGAAGAACCCGACAACGGCCAAATGCATGGTTCGAACTACCCGATGGGTCGAACAGACTTTGATGCACCGATAGTGTTCGAGCCAATGAGATTCTACTGTATATATATATATATATATATATATATATATATATATATATATATATATATATATATACGTACTGGATTGCATAACATGTTAATGTGCCTATATTCAATTAAGGTTCAAGCACGTCTCTCCCTGGCACAATCGCTGACTTCGTCAGTGACTGGGTCCGGTACAGAAGTGGGCGGGGTTGAATATGGGCAGAATTTTGAAAATAGCAATTAGTACAAAGGTTAATACATATAGAATGTGGGGGTTTTTGGGGGGTTTTTTGACTGGTCGGCCGAATATTTATATAATTTGGAGCATTTTAGGACAGTCCAGAAATAAATAAGAGAAAGAAGAGAGAATCGGACTATTTAATAATATTTTAAAAAAGAAAAGTAATTTCGACATAAAATTTTGAACGAAGGTCTAAAAGTTTAAAAGTCCGATCTATATGTCCCCGTGACTGTCCTTGTTAAGGCCGTCAGGGTGCACAGTTTGTAGGCACGAGATGGGTTGCATCCCGTCAAGAAAACCCTTAGACTGGCAGTCATTAGACGTTGAAGGGTAGTGCTGTGCTGAAATACAGATCTTGAGAAGCCGGATCCGTCTGAACGAAAGAGAGTATCAGACTAGGATATAGTCCAGTCGTCATGGATTGGTATAGTGGTGCGGGCGGACCCGACTCCGGAGGATACGAGATGGTATCAATATAAAACAAAGTAAAGTCTTGAAAAGAGAAGTAGAGAAGTAGGGGCCGACCCCGCTTCCTATTTCTTCTTAGAGTGGGGTGGTCAGTCTTCCAGTGCTGCTAGGACAGGCTCTGACATGTAGAGACTAAACGCGAACAACCGTGGCGTTCTGCAGAATGGCCGGCATACGAGTCACGAAAAAAACGAGTCGACATAGTCAGCCGGAGAAATGACGTGGAGGCAAGGAATCTCGCTAAAAAAGAATCCAACCTGGTGGTGCAGGCTGTCGAAACGAGAAGCGTTCCAGCGTTCAATCAGTTCCAATGGCCGCATACATCCCAGTAGAAAACTTCATTTCGCTGACAAAAACAACGAAATGAAGGATCCCCAAGTCGGGCACACGAAAGCACGTGCAATATGCACAAGCGAAACAAATACGTCTTACCGCGTCAGCTCCAGACTGGGAATGATACGTACTGAAACGGGGTGTTTTCTTAGTTAATTGGTCTTTACCGGTACTTTCAGAGGACTTCACCTGTTATTCCTGCTTGGCAGGTGTATATTTGGTAGGTAGACAAACCATTAGGCCCTAATTACCGCCGTCTAGACACAAAATTACGTACAGGCAGTATTCTTTTAACATCACAGGGTATTGGGATATAGCTGTCTCCCTAAAATGGTAATGGAATTATCAGCTGTCATGCTTTATTACTGTAAATCATTCTGTAAAACTCTAGATTAAGTAGACTTTCCCATCTAAAATCACAGAACTGACGAATTACGTAGTCCCAAAGAAAAGAACATTATCACTTGGATATCGTGAGTGGTCGTTTTTGCTCTAACGTACCCTACCAATAGGCCTAATAGTAATATGGTTTTTTTCTTTGGTTTTTTAAGAGAGAAAAATACTATAACCCTATTTCGTTCTATTAATACAAATTAAAATATATTTATTTAAATAGTTTATTACATGATCAAGTCATTTATGTTGTGTTACAAGTCAGGTTGATGAAAACGAAGCGCCTTGTCGTAAATGACTGCGTTTGTTTACACTGTACGTGAAAAAACGTGTTACTGATGATTTAACCGTTAAAACATTTGGAATGAAAGTATGTGTCAAACTACAGGTATGCGTTTGTCAAATGGTCGTGCGAAAGGTGACACAACTGGACGTTTTACATTTTACAATCATCTTGGATCAAGTGTTATTGATTATATTATTGAGCACAGACGTAACGCTGTCAAACTTTCAAAAATGCAGGTTTGTGATTTTAACGAGTGGTCAGACCACGCTCCGGTAACTTTTTGTATGAACTACACCAAAGCTGATGAATGTCATAGGACATGTATTCACAACCAAGTTCGAACCGGTACTGTATTCAGGTGGAACGCTGACAACGTACAATAGATGAAGAGTGAACTGAATAAAAAGATAAACGATTTTCACGAATGTTGTAATAAACTGGAGGCGTCGGCAATGACCGTCAATGAAGGTGTCGAGCGCATAACATTCATTCTGAATGACATCCTGAGTCCTTATTGTAGTAACACATTTTATATCTCAAATAACCCAGCTCGCCACAAGCCCAAACAAACGAACAAGCCATGGTTCGATGCTAAGTGTAGAACGTTATATAATACCTATCGAACTGCTCTGTATTTTTTAACACTGAAAGAAATTTAATGAATAGACAATTTTTATGTGATGCTAAACGCCAGTATAAGAAATACGAACTCTATGTAAAAAAGAAAATATCTTAGACTGGAAAGTGACAGAATTGGTTATTTAAGAAAAAGTAACCCTAGTCAGTTTTTTAATCCTACTAATTTACCCATTCGTCTAGGGTCAAGAAGAGTAGTTGCAACCGCATCAGTGGTAGATGCTAATTGTGTGCATACTCTAGCAGGTGTCCCAGACCCTCCATCAACTCATCCATATGTTTTTTCTATCACACCGTCAGAAAATCAATCCCAATCAAATGACATATTCTTTGATCTTTCTGACTCTGACCTCACTCCAACACAGAAGGTACAGCTACAACAATTTCTCTCAGGTCATCGCACAGCATTTGCTAAAGATTGGTCTGAACTGGAGAAAACTGACTTGCATCATCACAAAATTGACACAGGTGATGCTAGACCTATCCGACTTCCCTTCTACAGACAAAATATACAGGTTAGGAACGAATGCTCAACACAAGTCCAGCAGATGCTTGGTGCGGGTATTATTCAACCGAGTTCCTCTCAATGGCATTTTCCAGTAGTCATGGTGAAGAAACATGATGGTACTTGCCGCTTTGCTGTTGACTACAGGAAGCTTAATGCGGTAACAAAATCAATTATCTTTCCATTGCCTCGATTTAAAGATGTTATTGACTTGGTTGGTGAATCACAAGCCCAGATGTTTAGTGTTCCTGACTGTGCTAGCGGATTCTGGCAAATTCCTCTTGATCCTGCTACCAAAAACCGCTCAGCTTTCATAACCACTGATGGTATTTTTGAATGGAATCGGCTACCCTTTGGATTGAAGAATGCTCCAATGGCATTTCAACAAACCATTTCATCAGCCCTCAAGGAGATGAACTGGAAGTACATCTTGATCTACGTTGATGACATCATTGTTTTCTCAAAGAACTTTACAGAACATCTTCAACATTTGGCATGTGTGTTCCAAAAGATTAAAGAAGCTGGGTTGACACTGAAACCTAGTAAATGTCGGTTTGCTGCGAAAAAGGTAACGTATCTTGGACATTTGTTTAGCAAGAATGGAATTGAAGTGGATAAGACAAAAATTGAGGCAGTTGTAAACATTCCAACTCCAAAGACAGTCCATGATGTCAGACATTTCTTAGGAATCTGCAGCTACTACCGAAAATTTGTTCATAACTTTGCAGGTATTGCTTCTCCTATGAACAGCCTGTTAAAGAAAGATGTTCCTTTCCATTGGACAGACCAGTGTCAGAAGACTTTCTTACAACTCAAAGAAACCTTAACATCTGCACCTATTCTCGCCTATCTTGACCCACATCGTCCATTCATCCTGACAACAGACGCCTCTGGATCTGCACTTGGGTATATTCTGAGTCATCTGGATTCTTCTGGACAAGAGCATGCTATTTGCTATGGAGGACGTTCTCTGCATCCAAGTGAAAGAAATGGGGAACTACACAGTTAGAGTGCCTGGCTGTACTGGGAGGGCATCAGAACTTACAGGGTGTATCTGACATCACAGAAGTTCAAACTCTACACAGATCACAAAGGTCTGACATGGCTGAAAGACATTAGAGCAGATTCAGGACGTTTAGCGAGATAGTCACTCATGCTACAAGAGTATGATTTTGACATTATCCACAGAGCAGGAACCGCGAACAAAAATGCTGATGCCTTATCTAGATTACCATATGCTGAACAAACAACAGTACCAATAACAGATGACATTCATTCACTAGATCTACAGACAAGACAGACAAAAGATCAGATGGTGACACCGATAGTTACAGAAGCTTCAGTCTGTACAAACAATAACACTGATCTATCAGGTCATAACGAATCAAGTTCTGCATTTAGCTACCATCCAGAAACGGCATCACACAATACACAAATCAATCGCCAGTTACATGCCAATGATGCGACATCGATACAATCAGACCGGTGGAATCATGATCTTATGACCACTGAAGACTCAGTTAATCAGCCAACAGCTGAGCCAATTCAGCTTTCCGTTGAATTTCATTATAACCATGAAACAGTTCCATTGGGTCCATTTGTTCTGCCAGTAGAAACAAACCTTGATGAACAGAACATTGCAGACAGACAACATAAGTCTCCTGATTTAAGACCTGTGTTCGACTACATTGAGAAGAATGAAATACCATCTACTTACACAGAATCACAGTTGAAGGGTCTCCAAGGTCGTGCCCAAGAATACGATGTCCGAAATGGCATTTTATACCATTTTTATCTGCCAATACACAGAGGACAGAAGCACAACCGCCCGCCTATGGTAACACAACTGGTTGTTCCTCTTCAAGACAGAAAGGATCTTCTAATTGCCTATCATGATTCAAAAGCAGGAGGATGTTATTTTGGAAGAGATGCAACCCGACAAGCGATTCTTACCAATTATTTTTGGCCAGGTATGTACCAAGACATAGAAAACTGCATCTATTCCTGATAAGAGTGTCAAAAGTCAAAACGCAACACTCATGCAAAACCTGCTGCCATGGTGCCCATGCCTATAGAAGATACCTTCTCTAGATTACATGTTGATATTCTTGGTCCCTTACCAGTAACCAAAGAAGGCTACAAATACATATTTCTAGCAGTCGACTCATTCACACGCTGGACTGAAGCATTTCCTCTACGTACACAGGAGGCAACAGCAATTGGAAAGGTTCTTTTCAATGAAGTATTTACAAGATACGGTGCACCACGCACTCTCCTTACAGATCGAGGACGCCAGTTCACCTCCCTACTGGTGAATGCAATTTGCGAGCTGTTTGACGTGAAACACCATTACACATCATCATATCTTCCTCAAACAAATGGCATGTGTGAAAGGAGAAACAGCACAATTGAACAGGTCCTCAGATCTTACGTCAATAAAGAACAGACAAATTGGGCTGACATCCTTCCGTGTATTATTGATGGCAATGCGAAACACACCATGTCAGTCTACAGGTTACTCTCCACATTACCTTCTTTTTGGCAAAGAGATGCATCTTCCCTTTGATACGTCACTTCTTCCCAAACCAACGTCTGTTTTTAAATTAATACAATTACTGTCTGTTCAGAATAGAAAACAACTTTGTAACCTTCGAAAATATTTAAAACATGCATTACATTTAAGATCGCAACATGTATAACTGTCCATCCTCGAAATACACATCCACTTGTTTATGTTTATGCTGATGATTATTTATATATGACTTATAATATTGTATATACTTGTATGCTTATGAGCCACACGGCTTAAAGTAAATAAACTACTACTACATACAGGAGTTGGTAGGAGCTAACGTCACTTCGCCCCAAGGTAGACTACCGGATGAAATGAAAACAAAAGAAAAGAGCCCCCCCCCCCCCCCCCCCCCCCCCAGTTAGCAGGAATAATAACGGTTTTTTATTAACTCTAAAATTTACGTGTTTTTCATTTTTTTAAAGTGTCAGTATGTGTCGGTGGTCCGGGTTTCTAACACATACGGCTCATATATGAGTTTTGTTCCCCTTTAAAGGTCAAATTAACATGAGAATTCCAAATGTGTAAATAAACGGTGCAAAAGGACTCCGCAAAAAGATTCTGATGCACGATATTTCCGGTTCACCAATATAGATTATAATCTGTTGCTGTTTTAACTACGTGTGTATCTGTCCCACGGACCTAAAATGTTCACTGAAGGTGGCAAATATCCATACAGCAATGGTTGCGAAATATAAATGTTACACTTCCCATACTTTTTAAATAATTATATATTCAGTTGGGTTATCGTTGGGTGGGGGAAAACGTCTTATGTTCATGTATTGCACAAGGTTTAATGTTTAACGGTAATGAAGGAAAAATCAATTGATTTTTAAGAAATTACGTGTTGGTCATTCGTACATATTATGAGCCGATTTGCACAATATATTAGTGTGTCATCGCATGTCAAATTTCAACCATTTACAAACTAAGCATTTTATTTGGAGTACAGGAACTTTTTCCGATAGTAAAATAACTACACGAAAAGTTTCTTTTGTTTCACGACACCATTAGAGCACATTGATTTATTAATCACCGGCTACTGGACGTCAAACATTTGGTAAGTTTAACATATAGTTTTAGAGAGAAACCCAGCTACATTTTTCCATTAGTAACAAAGGATATTTTATGTGCACCATCCAACAGACAGGATAGAACATACCACGGCCTTTGGTATATAATACCAGTTATGGTGCACTGACTGGAACGAGAAATAGTCCAATGGGCTCACCGACGGAGAGCGATCCCAATTGAGCGAGCGCTAATAACCACAAGGTAAATAACTTACGCAAATTCAAATCAGGCATGCACTCATAAACAGTGAAATATCGTCCGACTGTAATCGTGTGAAAAATGGCTTAGTTTATTCACAAACGAATACCCTGTAATTTAATATTAATTTGTATTGGACGTATTCGGTAACTCGCATAAATAAAACCCAAGAAGTAAAGACGTTTTTCGTCTACTTTTTAGGCTATCGAACGTTCGCATGTTCACAAGATAATGCTAATCATTGTTGTTATGTAGAACTGTACCGAGTTCCCTCCACCCCGACAGACCGCGACTCTTCGGGATCGATGTAATTTACAAATAACGCTACGATTAACTTGCCTCCCTCGTAAGCGCCGTGAGATGAACACGCATCGTTAGGCTACGTTTTTTCACTTTATTGCGCCTTTATGTCGATAGACGTCCAAAGAGAATGATTTCCGAGAATACACGAGAGGGCGTTAGATACAATTTATATTACAAATTGTTTTAAAACGAGCGAAAGCGAGTTGGATATGTTTTTGAGTGTAGTATTCTGATTGGTGGGGTTTTTTTTTTTTTACATATTATCATAAAATTAAAGTTCCTTCGCAACTAAAGCCTATTTTTGACAATTACGCTTGGAATGCTAATACCAAAAAGGTAGAAATCAGTTTCGGAAGTGTTAATTTCAGTTGACTGTTTAATTTTGGTCAGAATAGAATAGACAGAATAGATGTTTAGCGACACCCCAGCACGAAAAATACATCGGCTATTGGGTGTCAAACAATGGTAAATACAAACAAGTAAAGTGATGAATGAATGAATGAATGAATGAGTTTTGGTCAGATACGCGTCATCATTAAGAGCAGGCGGTCAGGTTTCTTTAAATCAACCTCGCTATATTATACCGTAAATGATTGTGTAAGACATTTTGTTCCATTCGTCCTATAATGTAACAACACTGTGAATATCTGTATTTAATAAAGAAAGAAAGAAAGAAATGTTTTATTTAACGACGCACTCAACACATTTTATTTACGGTTATATGGCGTCAGACATATGGTTAAGGACCACATAGATTTTGAGAGGAAACCCGCTGTCGCCACTACATGGGCTACTCTTTCCGATTAGCAGAAAGGGAACTTTTATTTGCGCTTCCCACAGGCAGGATAGCACAAACCATGGCCTTTGTTGAACCAGTTATGGATCACTGGTCGGTGCAAGTGGTTTACACCTACCCACTGAGCCTTGCGGAGTCGGTATCTGGATTACAAATCCCATGCCTCGACTGGGATCCGAACCCAGTACCTACCAGCCTGTAGACTGATGGCCTAACCACGACGCCACCGAGGTCGGACTGTATTTAATAAAGGCGTATTATAAAATTAGTAGTATTGATCTGTCGCATCGGCGGATCTAGAGGGATATTACAGGGGTCCCATTACCTCCCGCTCCCGCCTGTACGAAGCTTAAGTGCTCTTTCTAATCTTTTTCTTAATTTATCATCCACAATATACAACACAAAATTGCCCTGAAACTGCGTCTCTGGACGTCTTTATTTTAACCTTTTCTGGGGAGCATACCCTGAACCCACTGGAGATATCCATTTGGGAACTTGGCTCATTTGCATTCGACAAACTCAAATCAGACCAACAACCCACCTCACCTCCTACAAAATCCTGGATCAGTACTGCTGTCGCGTGCAATACTTTGATTACTCAAGCACTGACGATCAGTTTTCGGAAATGCCCTAATCATTTAAAGTCTCTCGCAATCTATAATACACTTCAAGTTGACCAGATTTCTGCATAAGACTATAAGTAGTATAAAATAACATAAACGTTAGCTAAACGAACTATATATATATAGCAAGCTCTTAATCCATCACAGGCAACACAAAACAAACCCATAAAGAATATAACTTATCAGAAGAATCTGCACTGATGACGTTTAATCTTTGTCTTGAAAATAACAAATTCCCAAGTCATCGGTGGCTGTCGTCCCATACGCTTATTCTTAGCAGGGGTCGAAATTGGCCGAAATTCCTGCCAGACCGAAGCAAAACCTATCTGACCAAACATGATCATAAAGTATAAAGGCAAACTAATTTCCGGTCTGACAGAACGGAAGGCAAAACTATTTGCCGGTCCGTGGTGATGTTGACCGTCAAAAATAATCGGAACGGCAGTATTTTGACCACCTCTCAGGTACTCTCAAAATACACATCTCATAAATCGTTAGTGCAGTTAAGTTGCACTGTGAGAACTCACCTATAAGTTATAACTCTAACAGGATATTGGCAAATTGAATGTACTACATGAGGTGTGACGGGTCAATATCGCTTGGTGCATAAAGTTTTCACTTATGTTAACGGATGCTCCGTGAATGATGTGATAAACATAGAAATGCATCGTCTTGGGAAATGACACTTTTTTTGTAGGCAAACCACCCAACAGTTATTCATGGCATTGGAAGCAATCAACATCCTGTCAAAACATCCGTTTGACTTTATCTTGTGCAAATACACACATACGATTTTCAAAATGTTTTTGTAATTTCTCAATCAAATTTGATTTAAGTGTGTTGAGTCGTGTTGACCAAAAAAAAAGTTATTCCTATTTTCCCCTGTATTCCAAATGAAGTAATAGGCTGAAGGAAAAAGTAAAGTAAAGTTTGTTTTATTTAAAGACGCCGCTAGAGCACATTGATTTTTTATCTTATCATCGGCTATTGGACGTCAAACATATGGTCATTCTGACACTGTTTTTAGAGGAAACCCGCTGTCGCCACATAGGCTACTCTTTTTACGACAGGCAACAAGGGATCTTTTATTTGCGCTTCCCACAGGCAGGATAGCACAAACCATGGCCTTTGTTGAACCAGTTATGGATCACTGGTCGGTGCAAGTGGTTTACACCTACCCATTGAGCCTTGCGGAGCACTCACTCAAGGTTTGGAGTCGGTATCTGGATTAAAAATCCCATGCCTCGACTGGGATCCGAACCCAGTACCTACCAGCCTGTAGACCGATGGCCTGCCACGACGCCACCGAGGCCGGTTAAAGGCTGAAGGAAAGAGCTGATTAAATGTGTCATATTGTACACAGCTTTAACGGTTCAACACTTAGTCGGAAATAATGAACAGTATAACTGGAATTAAAACCAGGAACGACATCGTAAACGTCTGCGTTTGTTTGGTAATTCTGATTTAGGCGGGACGCGCTGTGTTCAGCTGTGTGCTTAGCCGACTCGACACGGCTAGCATCTATAACATGATGAATTACATCGGCAGGTTATGGCTTGTGAATTATCCACTCTAGTTCTCTCGTTCGGATGATGGATAGGCCGATCTAAAAGTGGTTTTGGGGTGATAACTGTTTCCAATATATTGGTGAATGAGTATTTTTACACAGCGCTCGCACGGTTTTATGATGGGGCGTTTCTAATTACTCGAGTTCTTGCATCTGAAAAACAGACCATACTCAATATCCCTGAAAACGCATTTCTTATCAATGCATGTTTTCTCATTGATGTATCCAGAGAGGGACAAAGTGGTCATGCTCCATCCCGTCAGTGGCGGTATTTGGGGATTAAAACCCATATGTTATCATCCATGTGTTCAACATTGGTATGTACAAACGCACGCAAACATCCACATATACATGTATATAAATACACACATGTATACCTATATAAATACATACAAACATGCAATATACATATATATTCATACATATCTACATACTTTCCAGTGCCAAGTTTGGCCATAACTCTTATTCGTTAAGGTCAGGTCAGGTCAGGTCATAGGTTTTAACGTGAACATTCAGAGAAAGATGTTGTAGCACACGCCTGCCATGGGTGCAGGGATCGACTTAAGCCGGCTCCTCCGTCCATGATACGTTAATGGACCGTTTGGTTAATAGGCCCACGTATTTTGTCGGTTCACTGAACATTCGTTTTGTGCATGTCTCGGTAGCCGAAAAGTTAACGTGATTGTCGAGTCTCAGCAACGGCATAAAAAAGAATTTGTGAGGCCAGAAAGGTATCTCTAGTGAGTGAGATATATATATATATATATGTTTGTATGTAGTAATGTGCTGGGGAAACCCGACATACATACATATATACATACATACATACAGTCATTGAATATATGTATGTTTAAGTCAAAACCCGACATACATACAACAGAGATATTCAAACTATAAAAAATACATACATACATACAACATATAGATATTTATATACAATTATATGCATGTAAACGCGCACGCTTGTTTCACGGTCGGTCTAGGATCGATCCTCGTCGGTAGGCCCATTGTGTTACTTTTTGTTCCAGCCAGTGCACCACGACTGATATATCGAAGGCCGTTGTGTGTGCTATCCTGTCTGTGGGAAAGTGCACATAAACAATCCCTTGCTGCATTAGAAAACGTAGCGGGATTCCTCTGATGACTACGAGTCAGGATTACCAAATTCTTGACATCCAATAGCCGATGATTAATAAATCAATGTGCTCTAGTGTTGTCGTTAAACAAAATGAACATTAACAAACGAACGCGCACACACAGACACCCATACATAGTAGAAAACGAATAATTTAGCTGATGGTTGACATATTGTTTCAATAATCTCGGGGCAAGCTGTTTTTCGTTACAGACGAGCCACAAACATATTTCGATTAGAAATAAAACATGGGTGATAATTATACCTTTTGGTCTTTTAATCGTTATCTCGAATTTATAGTACCTATTCTTGGCAGTTTGATTTATCGGCAGTTACAAATAACATGGTTATTGCTTGTATCTGGTCGTCAGTTGTGGGGTATAACACAGTGGAAAATCGACTGTTCCAATTTTTATAATTGCAAAGAATTTCCCCCTAATTACGATTTATGACCGTCTGTGGCCAGTCTGATGTTTATAGTGAGCAAAATATGTTAACGATTTCTACTGGCGTAGCCAGGATTTTATACTGGGAGCCAATGTGTGTGTGTGTGTGTGTGTGTGTGTGTGTGTGTGTGTGTGTGTGTATGATGTATGTATGTATGTATGTATGTATGTATGTATGTATGGATATCTATATATTGTATGTATGTCGAGGTTGACTGTTACATACATAGATATTAACGCACTGGCGCAGGGGATAATTAAATCCTGTATGTATGTATGTATGTAAGTATGTATGTATTATTTTATAAAATTTAATAGAAGTTTTAAAAAAAAGGTTTGATGGGGGGCTATGACCACCGTGCCCTGTCCTACCTCTCTACGCCACTGACGATTTCCCTTTAAAAAATATCATATACAGTTTAAACTTTGGTTCTTTATTGTATTTACTGTATTTACAGAACTGGATAATGGCGGGGAGCGCTTAAAGGGACATTCCTGAGTTTTCTGCAATTGTTAAGATGTTATCGATTAACAGAGACTTTCTAACGATTATAATTATATACCAAATATGTTTTTCTGCATAAAATATTAGTGGCTGTATATTAAATGTGTTTCTGATCGTTCTAGTATTTGTACTAGGTTAAATTTAATTTTATTTCCTAAAAATTATTTACAAAATCCAGTTTGGGCTTCATACAAATATTGAGATGACCAGAAGCACAATGGATATACAGACACTGAAATTTTAAACAAAAAAATATATATATTTAATATGTAAGTTTAATCGTAGAAATAGTTTTAGTCCGAAACATCTTACAATGTAGCAAACTCAGGAATGTCCGTTTAAGCATTATCCATAACAATACATACATGCATGAAAAATACATTACATTAATAAAATAAATAACATATTAAAAATAAACACCTAATGTACATGTATATAAACTAAAGGCACATATACACATAAATAAACACAGACACATAGAATAAAGAAGTAATTTACGTATACATGTACAAACTAAATACACATAAATCCATATAAACACCAATAGATCAAGACTGAGAAACTGACGTGTATGAATTAACGCTACCAGTGCGCTAGTCGATCTCTCATTGCATTTGCTCTTATTAAATACTGTAATCTTTGAACCATGTGTTAAGAAGCCACCAAAGGGAGCGCCTAAACTTCGCCCGTTAAAGGAACAATCCTAAGTTTGTTACATTGTAACATCAGGGGTCGAATTTTACACTATTCCGCTATTCCACAAATAGTAAATTTCTAAACGGAATAGTAAAACAATTCTTCCAATATTCCGTCATGAAAGTGAAAATAAAGCATGGAATACCGAAAATCGCCTGCGACTATTCCGCTTACGCTTTTTCGTTTGTAATTCCAGCTAGTACGCAGTAATGCATAGACTGGTATATAAACAATTGTTCATTAAGCAATGTTGTACAGGGCGACATAGCACAGTCAGGAAAACTAGTGGTACATTAATAATTGAAGGGATAGTACATTTGTAGACGGAATAGTGCTTTTTAAATTCACTATTCCTTTGGGATAGTGGTAAAAAAAATAATTTAAAAAAATCAACCCCTGAACATGTAACATAACAGATCCTTATAGGGTGTATACTACCAAATCAAATCCCATAGACGACAATAGTAACGTATGTGGCTAAAACTCCTACCTGCAGTTTATCAATCAACATAAAGACCGGCCTCGATGGCGTCGTGGTAGGCCATCGATCTACAGGCTGGTAGGTACTGGGTTCGGATTCCAGTCGAGGCATGGGATTTTTAATCCAGATACCGACTCCAAACCCTGAGTGAGTGCTCCGCAAGGCTCAATGGGTAGGTGTAAACCACTTGCACCGACCAGTGACCCATAACTGGTTCAACAAAGGCCATGGTTTGTGCTATCCTGCCTGTGGGAAGCGCAAATAAAAGATCCCTTGCTGCTAATCGGAAGAGTAGCCCATGTAGTGGCGACAGCGGGTTTCCTCTCAAACTCTGTGTGGTCCTTAACCATATGTCTGACGCCATATAACCGTAAATAAAATGTGTTGAGTGCGTCGTTAAATAAAACATTTCTTTCTTTCTTTCAATCAACATAAACGCCACGGATATAAATACTACCACCTCTCACCCTTAAAGTGAATCAAAACAAACCTGAGTGACAAGCAGCTCATTTCTGAGATAACGGGTAGTATCTATGACTACCCTAGTTTCGCACAAAATTTGCAGGTACCCCATACATGTTTCAAGCACAAGACTACTTGACACAGTGGTACTAGATGAAATAAAATTGCACACATTTTTTGCCCACATGAAACTTTTTTTTTTTTGTACAACCAACACACTTACATTTATCACAAATCACAGGACTTGTGGTGTTCATTTCTCTATCAAACGTTGTGTGCACCTTGAACTTTGACCCAGCCGGAAGTTATTTGGTTTAGTACGATCTTTAACGATTACATAGAGGATATTTCATGTTGGCTTTTTTGGTCAAATAGATTTATATCTCATCGAGTGAAGTTTGCAATCATATCTCACGAGTCGCGCTTGCGCTACGAGTGTGATATGATTGCAAACTTCACAAAATGAGATATAAATCATATTTGACAAAAAACATGACATTTCTTATTTATTATATAACTTTTGGCAACTTACCTTTATTTTTAAAATGCCAGCAGTAAAATAGTTCCGGCTTTCTTTGAGTGATGATAGCACATTTTATCAAATTTTCACTCTAAAATGTGTTATCGTTACTGACTGACTGATAACACTTTTATTTCACTGATATTTTAAGATATTTCACTAAATGTTATATAATAAAATTATATATTAACGTTATTTTCCTCTTTAGAATATCATTATGTGTATAAACAAGGTGTTTGTTGTCTAACCTAATGTTTGTAGTAGCCAAAACCAGATTTACCTTCCAATAATTTTGTACATACGAAAAAATATATATATATTACGAAGCGACCGTAAATACATTGGATATACAGACACTGATATTTGTTAAAAACCACAATATATTGGATATGTAAATTTAGTCACCAACAAGGCTCCGTCAGACGGAAATATCTTACAATGTCTGCAAATTGAGGAGATTCCCTTTAAGACAAAACGCTGCTACATACAGGTTAGTGTCCTCTATACTATATACTTTAGGATAATAAAATGGTGACAGATGGTTCCTTAACACAGCTGACTGCTTTGTGAAGGTCTGATTGTAGACATATTTGCGTGGTTAGCATTAAACCGGGCCTATTTTAGTAGAAAACGTCTGTTCTGTTTAATGACACCACTAGAGCACATTGATTTATTCATCATTGGCTACTGGATGTCAAACATTTGGTAATTTAGACATATAGAGCCGAATATGCAAAGCCTGTTTATGTTTTGCACGCGTATAACTACATACATTTACAATGCTTAAACAACTGCGTTTAAGAAAAACAGGCATCGTAAATTCGGTCCATAGTCTTAGAGGGGAGACCCGCTACATTTTTCAATTAGTAGTAAAGGATCTTTCATATGCGCATTCTCACAGGCAGGATAGCACATACCACATCCATTGATATACCAGTCGTGGTGCACTGGCTACATTTCAATAGGAATACATCGTGGTTTGAAACGAACACATAATTATCAGTGGACACAACATCATTTCCCGTTCCAGCTAGTGCTTCACGAATGGAATAACCAAAGTCGTTGTCGTGCTATATTCAGTGTGAGAGAAAAACTAAATTAGAGGGTCTGCATTGAGTTTCTTCTTGCCAGGGGTGGATTCAGAATTATGTACAGGTGGGGACCACAAAATTCTAAAAATAGCAGTTTGAGTTTCAGATTGTTGGGACATCGTTAAACAGGTACTGAGTTTGTTTACTTGTTTTGGTGTTGTTTTTTCCTCCATTTTTCAAAGCAAATTTAGCTTCGACTAATTTATCATTTTGCTTCATGGAACTTAGTGGAGAAAAAATCCGAAGAGCTAATTAGAATATGCTAGCAATTAAAGGAAGGAGCGGAGGGCGTCAAAAACCCTGCGCAGATGAACCTAATATTAAGAAAGGAATTCGTTTTACATGTATGTTAGTTAACCAAAGAAGTCAAAAGACGTCTACAGAGGTAATTATATCTTGTTGCGAAAAAGGTTTCTGTTTTTGTAGCAGAGAGGAATGAAATCTAGCAGCTGCACAAACATACGAAAACGTATTACCGTGTAGTCATTTCACTTTATTTTTGTTGTTATATCCAATTACGGTTCAAGCATGTTGTCCTGGACACGTTTCGTCTAGGTGAGCAGTTTCTCCAGGACGGATATGAATCACACACTAATTTTTTATTTGCTTTGAAACATAAAGTTTATATCTTCACCTATAACAACCAAATAATTTCATTTAGGCACTTACTAGTAAAACATTTTTATTTAGGGGTGAATTTTGAGTGTGTCACACGCATTAACTAGGGACGTCACTGGTTCTTTGCAGACAACTGACAAAGAAACAAAGATGGTGACTATGCTATATTTAGTCACAAATTATTCGGGAAACTCCTCCTGTCGTCCAGTACAAGACTTTTAAAAATTATTATTATTCAGTTAATATGGAAAGATTATGCGTGGAGTCGATTAATTTGTAGTTATTTATTACAAATAAATGTGAAAATAACAAAATATTGTAGTTTTAACTTTGATATAGGACCTTTAACTGACACGCACCTATGCTTTTATAAGTTTTAATAAAGAGAGAGACAAAACCCGCTGTAGCCACTTAAGATTATTATTTGGCATTGCACTAGTAGCATATATATTTTTGTGCATTCTTCCTACAGGTAGAACAGCACTTACCAATACCTTTAACACATTACATGTGAATCGATCCCTCGACCTGCTACAATCAGTTGAACTGAATGAATATTTTTAACACACTTAAAATATTTTTACTGGTCAAGACATCGCCCACGCCACCAACCTCTATTTGGATAATAGTTATACACACACACACACACACACACACACACACACACACACACACACACAATAGCAGAAACACACAAAATGGTATGAAATGCGTTCACTACATGCTCAAATGCCAGTATGTGGACACATAAAAGTCACGTAACGGTGTCATATTCCTCGTCACATTAAGAATGCCACGACTCGGAGAAGAACAAAGGGAGCGAGCGTTGGGCATGGTTCAAGGGGGGACTTCGCAAAGCCAAGTTGCTAGGACCTTCAGAGTCCATCCATCAACTATTGGACGACTTATTGAACGTCATCAACAGACCGAGAGTGTCCGTGGTCGACCTCGACCTGGTCAACGTCCCGTTACGACCCCACGCCAAGATCGGCAGATTCGACGACACCACCTCCGTGACCGGTTCAGAACTGCGACGATGACAGCAAGCAACACGATAGGATGTCATGGAAGGCCTATCCATCCGATGACGGTCATCCGTCGACTCAGAACGGCTGGACTCAGATGCAGACGCCCGTACAACGGTAACATCATGACACTGCGACATCGTGCTGCGAGACTACAGTTTGCTCTCCAGAATGGTAATCATCCACCAGACTTTTACCGGAGCATTGTTTTCTCAGATGAGTCCCGTTTCTCTGTCTCCTTTGCCGATGGAAGAGCACGTGTGTACAGGAGACTCCATGAACGGTACGCTGACGGATGTGTGAGGGAACGTAATCGGTTTGGCGGCGGTTGTCTGATGGTATGGGGGGCAATCAACTGTGATTTCAGGAGTGATCTCATCATTGTCCACGATGCCCTTACAGCCTAGCGTTATGTTGACGTTATTCTAAGACTTTTATACAGACTTTGCGCCGTACGAAGACCAGGAGGTCCCCTTTTGTTCAATAAGATTAATGCCCCTCCATGACTGCAAGAATTGCCCAGGCATTCCTGCAACATGTTTGAACTGGCCCGCCGTTTCACCGGATTTGAACCCAATTGAATACCTGTGGGATGAGTTAGGATGTCGTGTACATCATCCACCACAGCGTAACGTCGCAGCTTGCACAGGCGTTATTTGGAGGAAAATTCCTGTGGCTTTTTGATGTTTGTGCCAATCCTTTCTTCGTCTTCACGCATACTCACGGGTGATACTGACCTTGATATAGGGGGTTGAACTTTTCGATTACGATGCAACTCGATTACTGATGATAACTATGTTTCCATGTGAATGTATCTCATGAATACCAGTCATTAATGTCATATACATTATCCATCAATTCATAATAGTTATTTATGAAAAGTAGTTTTTTGCGTTTCATTGTGTGTCAGTATATATATATATATATATATATATATATATGATGGGATTCCGTCAAGCTATATTAGTATATGTTATACATATGAAGGGGATTGTCTAGCTCTTTGTTGTGTTCATATTAAGGACCCCTTGTCTACAATTGTTGTTCATATGAACAGACATTTGATATATAGTTAACAAACCTTTCTAGGGAATATTTTTGGGTGCCCGCAGCGACGTCCGATTCCTTGCATAACCTTTTATTTAAATTGGCCGAGTGGATAGCCAGAGGGGGCATGCGATTGTGTCTGGGAAACAAGCTAGAGGTGTGGCGTGGCAGGGATTCATGGATCGAACTTTGGTAAATATAATTGTTGTTGATGTTCCTAAGATGTGTTAATGTTAGAGACGGTTTTTTTTATAGTAGAATGTGTTCTCTGTTATGATGGTCTGGTGTTGAAGTATTTAGCCTGTACTCACTGAATAGCGTGAATGGCTATATTATATAAATATATTGCTACAACAACTGTTAGCTATAATGTATTACTTAACACACCTTTATTCAGTAGAGTTCTAATAAGTTACGGTAACTTATTAACTTAACGATCCATTCCTTGCCACGTAATTCCAAATAAGAAAATACTTATAAGACATTGTTATTTATATTTAAATGTAATATATGTATTGGGAGTAATTGTGATATTAATAATTACCATTTTAAAACTCACCCTGGTCTTTTGTTGTTTATTTTATTTAGATACCAGTAATTTGCCATATAAGCTAATGTCACACCTTCCCTTAATGTTCTTGTTACGGGGCACAAAAAGCACCTATTCCGTAGACGGGAAGAGCCAAACTAATTCGGTGATTATACCAGAAAGTATATCACCTATTTGTGCCGGCCCCGTGACAAGAACCTTAAATGGGGTTCTCGTTCCGGGATTGTGAACACGCCAATTGAGAGCTCGTTAATTTTTATTCCATTGCAAAAGTGACTTGAGAAATTTTCATAAGTTTAGTGACATCTAGCTTATTTTTTGTATCCATATAAAATATTAACACGATCAATAAATATGAATCAAGATTTGTTGAACAACCCTACCATAGACACTGTTAAGAAAAGCAAAAAGGCCGAATTAATTGAATTGGCAAATATACATAATGTTTCAATAACCCATGACAAAACGGTAACTGATATGAGAGCTCGGGTAATAGAGACGTTATTTGGGAGTATGGACGAACAGAGTAAATCAGAAAATGACGGAGGAAATATATTAGAACATATCCCAGAGATTGATAGTTCAATTTTAACTGTTCAGCAGAAAATAGAATTTCGAAAATTAGAACTTCAAGAAAAACAGTTTGAGATGGATAGAAAAAGAATAGAGAGAGAGGAAGAGAGAGAAGAGTTTACTCGGGCAGAAAAGCAGTTAGATAGGGAGTTTGAGTTAGCTAAACTTAAAATGATTCATGAACATAGGATGGAGGTAGGGGGAAAAACTAGTCAGGATGACTATAATAACTCCAATGGTTTTAGAGTTAATGACGCCTACCGGTCTGTCCCTAATTTGGAGGAGGGTGAAGTAAAGAGGTTCTTTCAACAGTTTGAGAGAGTAACCACGGAACTTAAATGGCCTGCTGAATATTGGTGCATTTTAATTCAAAGTAGGTTCCGTGGGAAAGCTACTCAAGCGTATAATGCCATAACAGATGAGAACGCTAGGGACTATTCCATGCTTAACACTGCAGTGTTAATGAATTAACCCCTGAGGCATACAGACAAACGTTTCGAAATCTTAAAAAGTGGGACAGTGAATCTTATTCGGAATTTATCAACAAAAAGGAAAACTTATTTGACAAATGGGCACGGGCACAGAATGTACAGGGCGATTATGACCAATTAAGAGAATTAATTGTTTTGGAAGAAGTTAAAAACTATCTCCCACTTCCAGTGTCTGTTCGAATACATTTAGAAGATCAAAGGTTTAATAAATTGCATACAGCTGCTACTACTGCCGATAACTATGCATTGATACACAAAGCTCACAGTAACTGTCCCAGTTTGATCAAACCTCCAGGTAAGGAATTTAATGTCAGTGGGTTTACAAAACCTGGAGAAGGTGGGGAAACGAGCGATTTTTGATCCATCGTGCCGGC
The DNA here is from genome assembly GCF_016097555.1 of Gigantopelta aegis. NCBI lineage: Eukaryota > Metazoa > Mollusca > Gastropoda > Neomphalida > Peltospiridae > Gigantopelta > Gigantopelta aegis. Next base: position 17,665,762 of record NC_054704.1, read on the forward strand.
GAGATTTCTCGAGACTAGAAAGACTGAGTCTACACATAAGTTGGGGTAAATCATTTGTTCCTAAATGTGGATATTGTAAAAAGGTGGGACATGTAGTTTTCAAATGCTTTGCAAGGAAACGTGATAATGAACGGGTTGTTGGGTTTGTTAAAACGGACAGCAATCAACAAGTGGACATTTCTTCTGTTTCAAGGACATACAGAGAACATGAGGTTTGATAAATATATTTCAAAAGGGAATATTTTAGGCAAACCAGTGACTTTATTCCGCGACACAATTCCGCGTGGCAATCTTTAATTGTTAAAAATGCAGTAGATGACCCCCAGAGTTCAGATACTGGGCGTAGTGTCGTGCTGCAGTCGGTAGGTGGAAATTTCATAACGGTACCGATTCACCGATTTAAACTAGAATCACAGTTTACATCTGGCGATGTTCTGCTTGGGGTGATAGATGATTTACATTTTGAATGGGTGGACATTTTATTGGGTAATGATTTAACAGAGAAGTGTTGTCATGGGTGTCCCAATCTAGAGATAACGAAGAAGCCCGTTAGCACAGGAACAGGGGTTGATGTAGAAATTTTTCCAGCGTGTGTTACCACTAGGTCATTGACTAAGAAAAAACAGGCTCTTGATAACGACACAGTTGATCTGTGTAATACACAAATGGCTAGGATATTGGATGGGACTGAGTTGGTAGAAGCAGTAACGCCTAATGATCTTGATTTGGTAACTACTAATGAAGAAACAAAACAACCGGTCCACGATGTAGGGGCATTTCCCAGGTTTCCTGGAGTAAAGATAAATTGTGTATTGAACAAAAATGTGATCCTATGTTAAAGGATACTTGGGAACAAGTGATAGATCGCGCGCAGATAAACCGAACGAGTGAATGTTTTTATGTGCAGAAAACGAGAAAGACTGGGATTTCGGAATTCCTTTTGTCTTATTTGCAGCTAGGGATTCTAAGCAAGAATCGTTGGGGTTTTCTCCCTTTGAGTTAGTTTATGGCCACACCCCAAAGGGGCCGCTAAAGCTGTTTAAAGTTAGTTGGGTATAGGAGAATAAGTCGGAAAATATGCTGAATTACGTCTCTAGGATAAAAGATAACAAAGTTAGCTAAAAAAACATTTAGCAGGTGCCCCAATCAAGATAAAGGGGCAATTTGACAAAAGTTTAGGGAATTTAAAGCTGGGGACAAAGTTCTCATGTATCTCCCCATACCCAAGTTATCACTACAGTCTGAATATTACGGACCGTATGTCATAAATCGTAAGATTAATGAAACAGGTTATATTACTGATACACCAGACCGTGGTAGCAAGACAAGATATTGTCATGTTAATTTGCTGAAGGCATATCATGTCCGGGCATAAGAAGCAACAGTCATGGTAGTGAATAGAACCAGCCATGATGCAGCTGAGCAGACTACCAATCAGACATAAAGTTGGACAACAGTGATATTCTTGCCAACCGTAATGTTGTTATGCCACACCTCTCTGAAGAACAATGCAGAGAGATAACAGAAGTGATTCACACCCATGTGACATTGTTTCCAAACTCTCCAAGTGTGACCGACGTCCTCACGCACAAAGTTGATGTTGGAGATGTCAGTCCAATAAAGCAACATGCTTACCGCATGAATCCTCAGAAGCGTGCCTATCTGAAAAAGGAAATCGACTATATGTTAGACAGTAACATACTCGAGCCCTCCAACAGTGATTGGAGTTCTCCATGCATTCTGGTGCCAAAGCCAGATGGAACATTTCAAGTGTGTGCTGACCTGCGAAAAGTGAAACAATTAACCAAAGCAGACTCTTACCCATTATCAAGACTGGATGACTGCATTGACAGCATTGAGCATGCTAAGTTCATCACAAAGCTCGACCTACTAAAGGGATACTTTCAAATACCTTTATCAGATCAGGCAAAACGAGTACTAGCCATAGTGACCTCTGATTGACTTTTTCAGTTCCGTGTAATGCCCTTCGGACTGAAAACTGCTCCAGCTGCCTTCCAGCGTTTGATGAACTCTGTGCTAGCAGATATGCCAAGTGTACGAGTGTACCTCGATGGTGTAGTTCTTGCAAACGATACCTGGCAGGAACACATAATTCACCTAAAAGAAGTCTTCAGTAGGCTGCAAGGTGCAAACTTAACGGTAAATATATCCAAGTGTGAGTTTGGAAAGGCCACCGTTACCTTTCTTGGACATACAGTTGGACTGGAACAAGTGGCTTCGTTAACTGCTAAAGTGGAGTGTGTAGTTCAGTATCCAGTACCCACCAACCGGAAGGAAGTACGCCGATTCCTTGGCATGAAAGGATATTACAGACGATTCTGTCCAAGCTTTGCCACCGTTACTGCCTCACTAACCAATTTATTAAAGAAAGGAGAACCTTTTCGGTGATCAGAAAACTGTGATAATGCATTTAACAATCTTAAAACCATGTTGTCTTCCAAACCAGTGATGGCTGCGCCAGATTGCAGTCTACCATTCAAGTTGGCAGTTGATGCCAGTGCAACTGGCTCAGGTGCTGTCTTATTTCAGGAGAATGAGAGTGGACTAGATCAACCAGTAAGTTTTTTTTCTAAGAAATTTGATTGCCATCAGAGCAACTATTCCACAGTGGAAAAGGAAGCCTTGGCAATGAGTCAGGCCCTTAAACATTTCCAGATATATCTTAAGGGCGCATCACATGAAGTAACTGTCTACACAGACCATAACCCATTAGCTTTTATTCATCGAATGAAAGAAACCAATCAGCGTATACTGAGATGGAGCCTTCGACTCCAAGAATATTCTATTGTAATTATCGATATTGCTGGGAAATGCAACGTCCTCGCCGATGCCCTATCTTGGACCTAAAACCAGCCTTGCAGATCATCCAGTGGAATGTCTGTGTGTATTTCAACAAGTTTTATGTTAACATTTCATCAAACAACAGAAATTGAAATTTGGATTGGTGGACACTCCATTTTATGTAATATATGAATTTATATGTATGTATGTGTATTGACCCAGATGCATCGGTTAATGCATAGTTTTTTCACAATATTGTGTTTCAAGTACATTTTTTTTATGACAGTATATTTCCGTACCTTAGGTATGGTAAATATCCTAATTTGATGGGGGCGGGTATGACGGGATTCCGTCAAGCTCTTAGTGTGTTTACCCTGTTAAGGACCCCTTGTCTACAATTGTTGTTCATATGAACAACAGCACATAATTAGGGCCTTCAGTTGTGCAACAGGCATTTGATATATAGTTAACAAACCTGTGTTTGTAACAAGAAGTTATTACTAAATAACTTCACTATCTATTGACCAATTGTTAAGTTTGAAATATGTATATTTACAGCCAGTCACCGGGAACTAGTACCTGTTACTGGTTAGTAATTAAGACTGGTATATTATATGATATTTATGATTATATTGTAGAAAAACCTAACATATTTACTCTTGTTGGAGTATAGTTGCGTATACTGATTTAATTGGCCATCAGTCGATTAATCCATTATTACCAGTGGTTTAGTCAGCCAAGTTACACTTAGACTAAGTGTCATGATAAGTGTAATTAACCATTTACTGTCGCTAATTAACACAAAAGAAGTAAGAACGGCGCTCTTCAAGCCTTTCTAGGGAATATTTTTGGGTGCCCGCAGCGACATCCGATTCCTTGCATAACCTTTTGTTTAAATTGGCTGAGTGGATAGCCAGAGGGGGCTTGCGATTGTGACTGGGATACAAGCTAGAGGTGTGGCGTGGCAGGGATTCATGGATCGAACTTTGGTAAATATAATTGTTGTTGATGTACCTAAGATGTGTTAATGTTAGAGGCGGTTTTCTTGATAGAAGAATGTGTTCTCTGTTATGGTCTGGTGTTGAAGTATTTAGCCTGTACTCACTGAATAGCGTAAATAGCTATATTATATAAATATATGGCTACAACTACTGTTAGCTATAATGTATTACTTGACACACCTTTATTCAATAGAGTTCTAATGATTTACGGTAACTTATTAACTTAACGATATATATATAATAAATATATATATATATATATATACACACACACACACACACACACACACACACACACATATGTATATATATATATATATATATATATATATATATATATATATATATATATATATATATATATATATATACATGCCAGTGCCAGGTCTGCCCACTGTTTCGTGCACGTAAGCGGGATCGACCGCGTAGATTGTAGGCCCCATGCATGTGGTTGAGTTAAAGAGCATCCTTTTTATGGATGCCTCGATAGCTCAGAGCGCATCATGGTTAGTCTCGCAATTTGCGGGCGATTCGGTGCCACAGAATCGAGTCCCAGCAACGACATGGAACAATTTGTGAGGCCACAAAGGATTTAATTATCCCCTGTGCCAGTGCGTTAATATCTATGTATGTAACAGTCAACCTCGACATACATACAATATATAGATATTCATACATCAATACATACATACATACATACATACATACATACATACATACATAGATACATACATACATACATACATACATACATACATATAATGCGTGTAATAGGAGGAGGTAACAAACATAACTCTGGAATAAATGAGAGAAAATGCTAGTGTATAAACCCCACATTTTGAAATGTATATTCTTCGTCCAATAAATGTTATAGCTATTTAGAAGCTTTTGAAAAATAGTAAGAAAGAAAGAAAGAAAAGAAAAAAAAAAAACAGGAAAAGTAACCAAATTATTCGATTAATGAATGAAAAACATCAATATAATATGTAAAGATAGAAAGATAGAAAGAAAGAAATCAACCGACCACCCAAACCAAAAATATAAATAAATAATAAATAAATAAATAAATAAATCTGTTTGCACAAATTGTTACGCCATTTCTCTTGTGTGTGTGTGTGTGGGGGGGGGGGGGGGGGGGGGGGGTTGTGTGAGGTTGTTGGGGTTTGTTTTGTTGTTTGTTTGGGTTTGTTTGTTTTTTTGTTTTTTTGGGGGGTTCATACAAGTGTATTTAAATCAAAATTGGCTGCTGGTGACAAACATGTCAAAACCAGATTCTGTCTGTGTTGAAAAGCTCTGTTGGTTTTATTGTTGCACAATAATGTAAACCAGATTTAGCCAGTAACGTTTTGTTCTGATACACTTGACGGCCTTAACCTTTAGAGTGATTGCTCGTGATTATGCGAGGATAAAGATGGATTTGATGGTTTCTCAAATTTGAGTAATTTACTCACATAAAAAACCACCAGAAGCAGAATTGGCAAATAACTTTTAAAAATAGCATTTCCTTCAAGCCCATCGTTGTCAGTTAAATGCAGATAGCTTAATGCTATTCGAAACAGCTGTCTTTATGTCAGTCACACCTCCCTTTAGGACGTAACGTTATCAACAGGCAGTATTAGTCAAATGACATGTTTTAAAGTGACAGACTTTAAACATTACGGCGTATTTTCACTATTAGAGCCGTTTTTGATAATTAAAAGCAGACATTACTTAGATCGTATTTCCATACATCCTAAGTGTTTCTGGTCATCCTGGTGTTTCTAATACTACAAAATATCCATGGTTGTTTTTTGTTTTTGTTTTTAAAAAAGCACGTGCTTCTGAGAAGTGACGGTTGTCGAGACGAGCTCTAGTTTATTTTTAATGGTATTTTCCGTTTCAACGTCATATATTCTTGTTCACTCTATTATTACTTTATCCAAAAATGTTACCGGTTTTTAGAGTAACCAAATGTAGTGTCCGCTTTCATGAGTTGAAACTAGGCTTTGCTACTTTAACACAACTGCCAAATACCCGTGTGAAACGCTGTCGGTCTACGATCGACCCCCGTCGCAAGGCCCATTGGGCTATTTCTCGTCTCAGTCTGTGTTCCACAACTGATTTAACAGAGGCTGTGGTATGTACTACTCTGTCTGTGAGATGGTATATATCAAAGACTAATCTAAGACGTGGGGCCAGTGGGTTTCCTTTCTATCATATAGCCGAAAATGATAATGTTTTAGTGCGTAGTTAAAGAAAAGACTTCTTCTTTCCTAAATACATTTGTATTTCAACTGTAGAAAATGCACCAATAATTGCGATACCACCAGCCCCGTCCAACATTTGATAAATTCTGGAACAGTGCTTACCGTTAGTCCAAGGCGGACCATTTTCTACGGATTATGCTTACCGTCTGATATTCAAAAACAGTTGCTCATGAAGTACAACGACTACAGTTACTGTATACATGTAATGATGCGTTGCCAGGGCCCACGAATTCAAAATATATTTATGCAACACGTATCGTTGTTAAGCAACACCGGCAGGTAGCGCTGTTGACGTCATTCTGGCGGTCTCTACTCTTGAAGTGAGCAATAAAAACATTTAATGAGCTGCCAAACAGTCTGCCAAATAGTTTACCTCCCATCGTCTTTTACATGATCAGTAATAGGGAGAATATAAATACTATAGTCTTGTTCAATTGTTTAGACCCTAAGCTTTTTGCAAATGTTACGTTTAATTCCTATTCAGTCCTTGTTTTCTTTACATTTGCATGAAAACAAACCCAAACCCCGACAGTTTTTTTATACAATTCATGATCTAAAATGCACGAAGTTGACTTATTTTCCATTTTATAAAAATCTATGTATGTTGTCAATACAGGTTCGTTCTCCTGCCCCCGTACAAAATGGATATACGCCCACACACACACCTACACATCGATGGTCCTTAACCACATAACGGTAATTAAAATGTGTTTAGTGCATCTTAAATAAAGCACTTCTTCCATCCTTCTACAAACTTTAACTATAGAAAATACAGCAGATCCACTAATAACTGCGATACCACCGCCCCCGTCCCCGTGTGATACATTCTGGAATTACTGCCTGATACATTCATAAACAGCTGCTCAAGAAGTAGTGTGACTGCTGTACGTAATAATAATGAAGTGTTACTAGCGCCCACGCAATCATATTTACGCAGCACATGCCACTGTCAATCCACACCGCCAAGTAGCGCTGTTAACGTTGTCACGGGTTATGTTGTCAGGCACCACTATCACGTCAAATCATTGTTGACGTCATTCTGGAACTGAACTGAAACGAGCTACCCGAGGGCCTAGTTTAGTGTCCTTTACATCATCAGTAATATAGTAGGGAGAAAATACATATACCAGTAAATGTATATATGCATAGCCTATGACTGGTGTTGGAAAGTATGATACGGGTCTATACTGCACGTCCCTATTCTGTGTAGGACCTACTTGATAGTGTGAGTAGCAAAGTCAGAATCACAATTTCCTGTTTACATAAATAGGACCTCCAGTTTGTTGATTTCTTGATGTCCTACTCTTTATCCCAGTCCTTGTCTCTCCGACCGCAGCAGCTGTTTGCAATTGATTTACTTTGGTCATACAGGTCGATGTTTTTTATTATTATTTTGTTAGGTGTAGATAAAAACAAACAAGTAGATTATTTTGTATAGGTAAACCGAATTTGTGTAAATATATTTAGATAATGTTGTTGCTGTTGTTTTTGTGTTTTTTGTGTGTTTTTTTGTGGTTGTTTTGTTTTTGGTTTTGGTTTTTTGTTGTTGTTTTTTGGGGGGTGGGCTTTATTTGTTGTTGTTTCTTTCTTCTTCTTTTTTTTTTTTTTTTTGGGGGGGGGGGGTAATTTAAAAGCTTTTTTCACATTTTTAAAATCCAGAGAGAGAGAGAGAGAGAGAGAGAGAGAGAGAGAGAGAGAGAGAGAGAGAGAGAGAGGGAGAGAGAGAGAGAGAGAGATGGGAAGAGATATATATTTAAAGACATAGACAACAATAGTGATAGCTATATTGAACTTTTCATGGAGTCTTCTAAATTCATTGAAATCGTTGACATCCTCTCGAGACGCGTCCTGCTCCTTTCACCAGACGTCTCACAATTACGGGCTAATGTTGCTCAGTTTTAGGGATTAACCCAATAACCGTGTGTAAATGTTCTTTAATCCCTTGTGACCAGCTTGATGTTAACGTAATAAACCTCGAATAACATTAATTAGTTCTATGGACGGGGTTACTACGTGACAATGAGAATGCGTTTTCAACTTTAGATATAGCAGCTTAACCATTTTGCATGATAATAGTGCTTAAATAAAATAGAGAAAACCAAATGAGCGGCCTTTTGATATAAGCGAATAACGAGTTGTTTCGACGAGTGAAAGTGAGTTGAGTACGGTACTTTTTAGACGAGTTGTCTGTTGTGTCAGTTATTTCAGTGGACGATTCGGAGTTAATGTCAAGGTCATAACCATGAACCAGCCAATCGGATATCTCTAAATCGATCTCCTACATATTGGGTATCGGCATATAAAGTTTGTTTTGTTTAACAACACCACTAGAGCACAGTGATTAATTAATCATCAGTTATTGGATGTCAAACATTTGGTAATTCTGACTTGGTAGTCATCAAAGGAAACCTGCTACATTTTTCCTAATGCACTTTCCCACAGACAGGACAGCACATACCACGGCCTTTGTCTAGTTGTGGTGCACTCGTTGCAACGAGAAAAAAACCAATCAGCTGAATGGATCCACCGATGTGGTTAGATCCTGCGACACAAGCACCTCAACCGACTGAGCTAAATCCTGCTCCCGGTATCGCCATATATGTTACCATATATCACTCAAGGTGTTTTCTCGGATTGGTGTATAATAAACAGGGTGTTTTTAATTTTTGTTTTGTTCTGTGTTGTTGTTAGTTTTTTTTGTTTTTGTTTTGTTTGTTGTTGGGTTTTTTTTGTGGGGTTTTTTTTTTTTTGGGGGGGGGGGTTGCTCTATGCTCTCTATATATGACCCTAGAATAAATTTATTATATGTTTTTTTGTTGTTTTTTTTTGTTTTTTTTTTCTGTTTCTTATATTTTCAGTCATATAATAAACAATAGCTCGGGTGTTCTATGAAACTAACATATCAACAGGGCAGGGCTAAAGGACACTCGAGCTAGATAAACAGGCGAGAGACTGTACCAAAATAGGCTTAATGTTACAAACATCCACATATTATAGGCAGTACTAAACCAAATAACTTCCGGCTGGGTCAACTAGGGTAGTCATAGACGCTACCTGTTATCTCAGAAATGAGCAGCTTGACACCCACTTTTTTGTGATTCACTTTAAGGGCGAGGGTTGGTAGCATTTATATCAGTGGTGTTTATGTCGATTGATACGTTGCAGGTAGGATTTTTTAGCCACATATGTTACTATTGTCGTCTATGGGATTTGATTTGGTAGTATACACCCTAAAGGTACATGTCCGTGTATTCGACACTGTAGGGTGTATACCACCAAATCAAATCCCATAGACGACAATAGTAACATGTGTGGCTAAAACCCCTACCTGTGGCGTATCAATCGACATATACACCACGAATATAAATAATACCATCCTTCACCATTAAAGTAAATCGGAAAATATTCGGGGTTAAGTGATAATGGGTAGCGTCTATGACTACTCTAGTTCCGCACAAAATTACAGGTACCCCATACATGTTTCAAGCACAAGGCTGCTTAACACAGTGGTATTAGATTAAATAAAATTACATGCATTTTTAGCCCAGATGAAACTATCTTTGTTACAACCAACACACTCACATTTATCACCAATCACAGGACTTGTGGTGTTCACTTCTCTGTCAAAACTTCGTGTTAGTATATTACCTGTAAGGTACTTCTGGCTAATAAGGAATGTCAATTTCTGAGTATTAACGGTGGGGGGGTTGTTTAATTGAGTTAGTAATGATAGCACGGGCCATTGTATATCAAACCTTTTACATTTAATCGTATACGTATTATGATTTTTGCGAATTATTTGCTCCCAGGAACATTACGAGTCAGGCACTAAAAATATTATTGGTAGTAAAGGCAGAGATGAATTTTACTAATAGAATACTACATGAAATTGCATTTCAGGACATCTAGTTTTAAAATTTTTACGGGGAAGCATATCCCTAGAAACTTTGCTTTGCGCCCTCCATATCAGTCAGCCCCCCCTTCCCCCAATGTCTACTTGTTTCTTCCGTGTCTGGAGTTTGAAATATTCGGGCAAAATGTGCTAACGTGAGACCTTTTTACCATGTATTTCCATCATTCTACCCGCAATATTAGTTGTATTCCATGTAAAAATGTGTTTGCAACCCTATAGAGCTGTTTGGCATTTTTTTTTAATTTGGGGGAAAAAACCCTGCCAAAACCTTTTAATTTTAACGCATAGTCTTAGAGAGAAACCCCGCTACAGTTTCCCCTTAGTAGCAACGGATCTTTTATATGCACAATCCCATAGAACGGATAGCAACGCGCGTTTAATATGTCACTCGTGGTGCATTGGCTGGAGCAAGAAATGGCTCAATGGGCCCACCGATGGGTGATCGATCATAGACCGTGCATCAGGGGAGCATATTACTACTGGGCTACGTCCCGCCCCTCGAATTATCAAAGACATAAACGTATACATGTCTAAGACTTACCAGGAACTCCATACATGGGGTTAAAAATAGTTCAGCTATAAACATGTAGATTCAAGCTTCCCGTTAAATGCGAAAAGTACTTTTGGTTTGAGCCAAATATCATTTAATGATTAAATTAATAATCAAAAAAAAAAAAAAGAGAATTCCGAAACTTTCCATCGATTTGATGTGACAGCGTGGCCTTGTCGCTAACATTGATCACCATCAGTCCTAGAATAACCTACTGCTAACCGTGACGCGAGGGGAATCGTGACCAGCATACTGCAGGCCGTCATCGCGATATTAAGTTATTCCTTCGTACCATGCGGTATGCCGATCACAGTGTGGCCACCGTTTATCATCGTTTTAGTGAGATTGAATAGATAGATCTATACGACAGGGCCGTACCTAGTGTACAACCAAAACCAGAATCACAGCACAGTAACACAAGTCCTTCCTTCGCCTCGTAGATGACAATTCCCTGTCTTGGACACAATTCTCTGGCGAAGCAGTGGCGTAGCGTGGGTGGGGCCACCGAGGCGGTTGCCCCGGGCGCAAAATTCTGGACTGGTAGAAGGGACTCGGGAGTGCTAACAGTCCACTAGTTAGGGGGTGCAATACTTGCCTTGCCCTGGGGGCTGGCAACCCACGCTACGCTACCGTGGCGAAGGCAGAGGTTTGTGCCCACGACAGGCGTATTTGAACTGATCCATGGGATGAATTAATGAATGAATGAATGTTTAATGACATCCCAGGACGCACAGGCGTACGGGCTCCCATTTCTGTAGGGGGGAGGGGGTGCAGGCTGGCTTTTGCTCGAATTAAACGAAAATCACCAAATGTGGATAACAACATTTATACATATTCGCACAGCTATATAGGATTGCAAACGAATCACTACGCATTTTTACACGAATCACAACTAATTTTGAGGGTAGAGTAAGGTCTAAGATTAGCATATTTTCCCTGAATATCTTTATCATGTATGTCCGAATTCGAGGTTTTGCTTCAGCACTCCCCGTCTCATATGCTTATGCCAGCACTAACAATACATCGGCTATTGGGTGTCAAACTATGGTAATTCCAACTATGAAGTGATTATTTGATAGAAGCATGTCAAAAATTGCACCCACACCCACAGATGTACTGCCAGTTTCTGTGAGTGTCACCACATAGGTTATGTCTCAGAGTCAAATTTTGTTTTTTGTTTTGTTGTGACATATTCGCACAGCTATATAGTATTGCAAACGAATCACTACGCATTTTTACACGAATCACAACTAATTTTGAGGGTAGAGTAAGGTCTAAGATTAGCACATTTTCCCTGAATCAATATTCAAACTGTCACCCTCATTGGATTTTACATCAATATAGGCAAATCATAGGCTCTTGCCCTCTCTCCGTCTCTCCGTCTCTGTCCGTCTCTCTCGTTTGTTCTTTTTCTTTGAGCGGGAGGGGGGTTCATACCGATGTTTGCCCAAATTAAACGAAAATGCCAGAATCTCGACAACGTTTGTTATATGCACATTACTACCAAACAGTTATATGGAGTTCCAAACAAATTACATAGAGTACAACTAATATTGAAAATAGAATGATGGAATTATATGGTGAAAATGTTTCAGGCCAGCTGATGTTGCCAGAACATCTCCATTGTTTTTTGCCTGAATATGAGTTTTTGTTTTTGTTTTGTTTACCGACACCACTGGAGCACATTGATTTATTAATCATCGGCTATTGGAAGGAAGGAAATGTTTTATTTAATGAAGCACTCAACACATTTTATTTACGGTTATATATCGTCGGACATATGGTTAAGGAGCACACAGATATTCAGACGATGGTGTATATAAAATATCCCTTGCTGCTAATAAAAAAATAAAAAAGAGTAGCCCATGAAGTGGCGACAGCAGGTTTCCTCTCAATATCTGTGTGGTCCTTAACCATATGTCTGACGCCATATAACTGTATATAAAATGTGTTGAGTGCGTCGTTAAATAAAACATTTCCTTCCTTCCTCGTCCACAGTAAATAGACGTTTTGTTACACCTTTCTGATTATGCCTGGGAATAACTCCCTGAATCCGACTTGTTACATCAATGAGTAAATTACATAATTTATTAAAACAAAGTCGCTTCTCAGTTTTGTTTATTGATTTATTAGTGTACAACAAATGCAACACATATTTTTTAAAGCGTGTTACTATTGAAAACACAATAAATAATGATAACAGACACGTGATTGACAATGACAAACACGTAAAAATATTATCCCAGAGGTCTCACAACTGGGGAATTATTCAGTTTCACTGACCTCAAGTTAAATCTCCTCACTATGTCATATGGTGTATTCCCACCATTACTACGCTTTAAAGTTGTTGACAGATTTTTTCAGTTTAATCTTAACTGTCGCAGACCAAAGTCTTCTGAGATATAACTGAGATCCTAGACTACGCCTTTATTTATAGTTCTTGTCTTTACTGCAGTATTTTCCACTTATTTATTACTCATTTTTATTCAGGTTCGTAACTAAGTAAAATACGCAATAATTATAAATATGCAATAACTATAAGTTTAAACTGGTGTAACGTGAGGTCTCCTTTGAACCTCACACACACAGACAGACACACATACACATACAGACAGACAGACACACACACACAGATATGCACACACACAGACACATACACACACAGACACATACACACACACGGACAGACATACACAAAGACAGACAAAAACAAAGACAATAAAATCTACACACAAAATAGTGTTCTTGTTAACTCTTGTTAGCCTCTGATTTGTCAGCTAACAAGGTGAGTTTTTAATTGTTATTTGTTTTATATGAGCCTAACAACAGTCCGTTGATGTAGTCAGTAAACTGACGCTCATTATTTACAGCAGCCTGATTTGTGAAAACAACACTAGACAAGCAGCATGCTCGGGTGGAAGGACATCTGCAAACAATTTGACTGGTACCATCATGTCCTATCAAACAACATTCATTTAACCGTAGGCTAAAACAACCAGTATAGCCAGTGTACCAAGACTTGTATATCAAAGGCTATGGTATGTGATATCCTGTCAATGGGATGGTGCATGTAAAAGATACCTTGCTACTCATAGAAAAAACATAGCAGGTTACATCTCTAAGACTATATGTCAAAACTTATCAAATGTTTGACACCCAATATCTGATAATGAATAAATCAATGTGCTCTAGTGGTGTCATTAAACAAAACAAACTTTAACATTAACAACCAGTATATCGAGCAACTGTGAGTGCTCATCCTCATAAACATGTTTCAGTGATTTGCGTATCACCCATGTCATATGGAAGAAATCTATATATTGGCCAACAAACCTTCACGAAATCACACGAAATGAGTGATAATAAGGACACACGTGACTTTGCAGCAATTGCAACATGCTTCTGGTTAATAGTCTTTATAAGGAACAAAATAATTACGCATTTTCTTTCACTAAATATTAGCATCCATATATCAAAATAAATTACAATAAATAAATAAAAATTATGGTATATTTAACATAACTAATGAATGGCTTATAATTTAGTGAATACAATCTGTAATATTATTAATAATATTATGCTTATTATAACAATTCAAGACAAAAACAAAATGGGTTCCAAATTAACAACTAGTTTACATATTTAACCTGCAGTTGTCTTTCAGCCACCAGATACTAATGACAATATAGTGAAATACAACATAATAGCTACAGCTGTTATGTATGGTGAGAGATGACTTTTTGCAGGAAAGTCTAGGCAAAACTGTATTAGGCCCTGGGTGCCAATTTGATAAACATCACATGGAAAAGAAATGAGGGAATACATGGTATTTGAGACCAAATTAAATTAACTATTAGAGTAGCTATGCCTGTATAAAATAGACATATGTAATGTGGGATTGAACAGAGTATGCACTTCGGATTTTTTTGACTGGCCAAATGGACCACTCACAACACTTTGACTCACCCGTACAACTTTTGACTGGCCTGTGACCCAATTTCGTTAAAAAAAAAAAAACTTACTTAAATTGCACTTTAAAAACATGTTATCATACCATACAAACAATAATAACAATACAAAAGAAGGAAACAGAACTTGTTTTAGTTTTATTACAAACTGTTGTAATTAAATTATAATTATTATGTTGTCACAAGAGCCTATATGGGTTTGGTTGCGCAGATACTAATAGGAAACCAGTTGAAAACAATAAATAAAAAATAACTTTCCAATCTCTTACAAACATTAGTTATTTGCATTCTGATACATAATACACTATGCGGCAATTTACGGTCGACAGGCGGGCAACACGTGATAAGGTTTTAACTTGCCCAACGCTATTTTGTCTCACCATGGGCGATCAGACGACCGTGAAGTGCACACCCTGATTGAATGTCAGCACTTTGGGATTGACTCCCAGTAACTTGATTAACTTTTTGATACTGTGGACGAGGTTTTTGATTATAGTCAACATTTGCTGTTACTGTTTACGTGTTCCCTTATTTCTTTCCATCTATTAACATTCAGATGTATCTAAAAAGGCCACCAAATGATCTACAAAAACAGGGCCCAATTTCACAAAGCATCGTAAGCTAAGTTTTGCATGTAACCATAAATCTACGACTAAACCACGATTCTTATTACCACTAACAGAACACTAATATAGTTTGAAGTACACATATTTCATTTTCTTTTGTCCTTAAAATACTCCATCTTCCACAATGATGTACTTTTCTGTGTGAACAATGTTTTGTGAAATAGATGACAAACATGTGTAAACATATGACCAGAATAACTGCTAGTCACAGACATAAACTTACAATGTTTTGTGAAATGGGCCGCAGATCCTTAAAAGGAGGTGGCTGTTAATACGCAGGTTCAAATAAGGAACAAGTTACTTCACATATATGTTACTGTATCATTGTGGCCTCTACAGCAGGTGCCACAAGCTCTTTTAATACAGTAACTGTTATGTAATATCTCTTTCATCACAGGTACTGCTGTGATAGTCTCAAACTGATTCAGATATGCAAAAAACACCAATGTTCATTTTCACATGGGCATCGGACATTGGGTGTAGGGCAATCTGATTAAAATTAGATCTACTGAGTCTACCAGTAGATCTAACAGCATTGCGTGGACTCCCATGTCCAGGTGATATTTCAGCTATAAATAACAATTGAAATATCGACCAATTACACTTTGCCTTTTATAGCATTATCCGGGAGCATACAAATTCTAAAAATATCGGGAGAGACTATTTATACAATAGGCGAACTTGTTGGTCCATTTCAACATTGAAAAAAAACAGGGGAAAAGTGCAGTAATAAACTCTGGATTGTATACTAGTATAAACAGATTTTATGGCTATACCATCACGTTTTTTTTTTCTCGTTTTGAAACTAATTTTATATAAAATTTTATATTGCAATTAGTTTCCAGCATACTTTGTAATTGACCCGAATCATTTCGTATACCCTCGGCATAATCCCGAATGTTTTCAAATTCTTTTCAAATCACTGGCATGATTTTGCAAGTAATGTTTTGATTGGTCGAATGAAAGGTCAACTGGACATGAGCTCCAACGGGCTGCTGTTAGATCCACATGTAATAGTGGAGCTAATTTTAATTAGATTGGGTGTAGGGTCACTGGCTCCTACCAACTCTGAAAATAATGCACTGGCCGCCGCAATTAAAAATCAAATTAATATATAGCAGCCCCCACCCTCCAATCCTCATCTTCCAACGTCTATGACAAGTGCACAAGTACTTTAGTAACAGAAGTTATTTTAAGACCAGGAATGTCCTGTTACAACTGGAGTTATCACACTCTGTAAGTAAATCTGCATTGTTTGATATTGTATCTAATCTTTCTGTAAAAATCTGCCTTGTCCAACACAAATCTCCCACACACTGTGTTAACTTAGTTCAAACCCTGATCCCGATTCGACAGCGTACAACAGTTTTAACCTCATTGTTTCGAGGTCCTTGAACTCGGGGAGTTTGAGCAGGTTCATACATGTACTTGCCGTGGGAAGCCTCTCTGGTTCATGGGCCACACAAAGAACACAAAATGGAGGGTACAAATCCTGAAATACAACAAGTATTTACAAGAATGAGGAACTACACAACTTATTTGAGATGAATTTTAAAATATGACTTCTTCAAAAGAATGATATATTGAATAACCTCATGGAAAAAGACCCTAACTATTAAAAGTTATCATTATAAAATAGGCAGTGTTAAAAAGAATGAAACACTAAGTAAGCCAAATGTAAATATACCCCACCCGTGTAAAGAAAATAGATGCAAAGATAACCTGTAAAGTGGAAATGTTGTCACCAGGCAAGGGTTTTTAAAAAGTTAATTAAAAAAATAAATTGTTTTTGTTTGTTAAATAAATCATTAAGTCTAGGATATGGCCAGACTTATTACTTTTAGCAAGCTTGAGGTTTCACTTTACTGTATGATTAAGTTAATTCTAAGTTAACTTACTTTAAATCCAAGTAACGGTGGTCTAGAACAGCTGGTCACAAACTTGAGTAACTGCCGCTTTTGTTCATCTGTAAATGATTCAACTGCCGTCCAGAAATTCTTTATCACAATATGATCTTCTGTAAAACCACCTGAAAAAACCCAGTAAAATATTAACATGATTATCATCTTTGTTTTAGTACTTGATACTGGTTGTAATTGATTATCATTTTCTGAAAGAAACATTAAAATTTCAACATTATCATCATCTTTGTTGTTTTAGTACTTGATACTAGTTGGAAGTTCATTATCATTTTCTTTTTATGTACAATCAGGTAACAATTTATTGTGATGCAATGAGTCGAGAGCTCTGCATTACCATCAACAAATATTCAGACACCAGCTTCATTATCGAAGATATGAAGAAAACCTTAAGTATTTTCTCTCTTAATGGGTATGGGTACTCTTTACGTGCCCATATCCAAAATAGGTTCAGGCATGCCCATCCCAGGTCCAGATTCTGACTTGTCAGAGACCGGTCCTGGGACAGGAGGTTCTCTCTTAATGAATACTTAACCTGAACCCTGAACCTTCTCTCTTAACAATGGACTAGCTTGAGCATCACAACAGCCAATCATTGGCCAGAATCTTCTAATGTGTTCTGGGTATTTTTCCTTCTAAAAGATTTTTACTACATTGCACATGATAATAATTTATGGTAAACTCCTACCTGAATAGTTGGTGTGCCTTCGTAAATCTGCAATGTCGATGGGTACGTGAGCACCGGAGATAAGGACCTGCAGCTCCATGGGGTCAAACATCTGAAGCCATTCCAGACTGATCACATCGGCCATTCCCTGTCGAAATGATGAGCAGTGACTTCGAATCTGAAAGAAAAACATGTAATTTCGTTTAATGACACGATTAATCATCAGCTACTGGGTGTCAATCAGTTGATAATTGTGACATATAGTTTTCAGTGGAAACCCTCTACATTGGATCATTAGCAGCAAGGAATCCTTTATGTGCACAGGACAGCAGATACCATGGCCTTTGATATGTCAGTCATGGTGCACTGGCTGGAATGGGGAAAACCTAATGGGGATCCGCCAAGGGGATTTGATCCAAGTACCTCAAGCAAGCACTCTAGCAACTGAGCTAAATGCCACATCTCTAAATCAGATATGCTTCAAGGTCAGTGCCCATATGGCAAGTGTCGTAGTGACATCACAGCCTATGACAGTTTTATGACATTGTAACACTAATATAGCTTCTAAAATCTGTAGCCTAATTATTTCTTAAAAACATGGGATAAAATGGATTATCTTGTTTCAGTCCATTCATTCATTTACCAAACCATTTGTTTGAAGGATAAACCATTTGCAGTTACATGAGACATACATTAAGTGGTAGTTCATGGCTGGTCGATTTGTATTTACCACTTTAATATTCATATTTCATGCTTGTGCATTATTATCAAGTAAACCATATTAAGTTACCTGTTTATTAAGTCGATAATCTGCCATCAAATGAATGTATTCAATCATGTTATTCTTGTTGACGGTTATATTTCTCCCACCTGCCTTCAATTCTTCAACCTGACATAACAGAAAAAACATTTCAGACTGATTAAATAACATAATATATTCATAACAATTTAATGTTCACAGCATTAAAAGGTTTTTTTGGAGCACATTGATTAATCAATCATCAGCTATTGGATGTCAAACATTTGGTAATTCTTCCACACAGTCATCAGAGGAAAACCTGCTACATCTTTCCTAATGCAGCTAGGGATCTTTTATATGCACTTTCCCAGATATGATAGCAATTACCATGGCCTTTAATCAGTTGTGGTGTACTGGTTGGAACGAGAAAAACCCAATCAGTTCAAATGGATGCACCGAGGTGGTCCAATCCTGCGACACAAGCACCTCGAGCGAGCACTCAACCGGCTGATCTAAATCCCACCCCTTGCTGCAACACAAGCACCTCGAGCGAGCACTCAACCGGCTGATCTAAATCCCACCCCTTGCTGCGACACAAGCACCTCGAGCGAGCACTCAACCGGCTGATCTAAATCCCACCCCTTGCTGCGACACAAGCACCTCGAGCGGGCACTCAACCGGCTGATCTAAATCCCACCCCTTGCTGTGACACAAGCACCTCGAGCGAGCACTCAACCGGCTGATCTAAATCCCACTCCTTGCTGCGACACAAGCACCTCCAGCGAGCACTCAACCGGCTGATCTAAATCCCACTCCTTGCTGTGACACAAGCACCTCGAGCGAGCACTCAACCGGCTGATCTAAATCCCACTCCTTGCTGCGACACAAGCACCTCCAGCGAGCACTCAACCGGCTGATCTAAATCCCACTCCTTGCTGTGACACAAGCACCTCGAGCGAGCACTCAACCGGCTGATCTAAATCCCACTCCTTGCTGCGACACAAGCACCTCCAGCGAGCACTCAACCGGCTGATCTAAATCCCACCCCTTGCTGCGACACAAGCACCTCCAGCGAGCACTCAACCGGCTGAGCACTGGGTTGAAAACCCATGATTTTTCACTATTTCATTAGCATATTAAGTATGAGCTGTGGAGCATAAGTTTAATAAAAATGTTGCAGTTACCTTAGTCTCTCCAAATTCATCATTAACAACAGTAAAGTCCAATCCCAGATCACTGACATCACCATCATATGTCTTTAAAAATAGCAAGTTCCTGAAAATGTAAACAGGTTTGTGGTTTTTTAATTTATGCCTTACAAAAACAGTCTGACAGAAGAATACATGTTCTCCTCAATGCTTGTTCCCTATGATTTAATACCCTTGGTATTTATGAGTAACACATACTTTAAGCTTTAAAATGTCAACTCTTGGGATGTCAAATAAAACATACCTCGGCTCAATGAGATAAAGATATTTGTCATTATCTTTTGTTAAAGTGCTGTGCCAGACCATACATTAAAATTTGAAATTCCACAATTAAATGCTTTCTTAATTCACTGCAATAATATTTTACACCGATATGTAAATCAATAATTACGAAAATGCCCCATAAAAGTATTAAAACATCACTCCCGAAGAAGTGCCGATTGTTTTCTAAGATGCACACAAAAAATAGCTTCTTTTTTTCTTTCTTTTTTACAAAAAAACCCTACATTTTTGTAGGATGGGACAGACTAGGCTATAGATACTTACTTGATTGTACTTTATTGTTTTAATGTTCTCAAACTGTAAAGAAAAATCTCACAAATGAACGAGATGCAAACGACAACAAATCGGATCTCGATGATTGCACGAACCGTGCATGAAAAAACAAACTGACCAGAGTTGAAAGCATAATGCAATTTGGGACATTGACGATATGCACCCCAAGGTCGTTTCGGTGTGGATGGCGTCGGCTTGTTGTCATTTGTTTTGTGTCACAGAAAAATTGTTGGTACGACATCTTTTTTTAAAAACCATAACACATGGTATTCCCATATCTCGCTTAAGCCGACAAGCCAGTTCGGACGAATCGAAACTAAAGTGCCTGCAGTCACAACGGTCTCCGGCATTTTCTTCCTGTCCAGTATTTTCACATTGTTTTAATCAAATTCACACACAGATTTCTCACAGCAACATTACTAGGAAATGCGCGAAGACTAAATTTATTGGCTTTTGTATTGCTACAGCTGCCAACAACATGCCGTTTAACCATAATAAACACAAAAGAAGCAATGAACAATGGCGCTGACTATCGAAAGGAGTTCCATTCGTGACGTCACGGATCAAATCTTACGGAAATTCCCGAAACGAATTCAGCTGGTTCTGTTTTTCAGGGGAAGATTTTTAAATGGAAAATATATCGGTATATAATTTTTTTAAATTTTTTTTTTAAATTTTCTAATCATATTAAATAATATCTTGATTGATATAGCTCAATACATCATACATCTGGAACACCACTTTAAGTTGAAGTAGCACAGAATCCAAAAAAACAAATCCGGATTTATTTCCAGAATTCCAAATTTTACATTATTCAAAAATTGTTCCTATTCTTGGTTTTTGACTAAAATCTCATAGAAACTCCCTAATTTTCAATACTATTCAAAGATTTCATTCTTGTACAAAATTGTATGAGGTGACAACATCAAAGGAAATATCCAGACTTAACTGTCTAACTTTTCTCTTCTTTTTTTTCCCCCTCCCCATCCCCTCCAAAAACTATAACAGAAAAAACCCACAGTAAAATCTTTAACCAATTTGCTAAATTTGCTAAACATACAAAAAATATTTCAAATACTACAAGACAATCATCAAAAGCATATATAGAGGATTCGTCACGAGTATTTTTTAATATGGGAAATATCAACCGAGGCTTCGTTAATCTGTATTTGTCGAGGCTCTGCCGAGACAAATACAGATTAACAGGCCGAGGTTGATATTTCCCATATTAAAACATACGAGTGACGAATTCTATTTATCATATCACTGTCAATTTTGTTTATTTTCCACTTAAATGATTAATAAACAAAACCCCAACGCTCGGACGTAACAATCTGTTATGACGTATGAATACATGTACATGTCAATCACTCAGCTGATAATCGGTTTGTCAATACACGTTGAAGGTTATCTATGCTTTCTGAAATTAGGTTAAAAGCGGAAACAAAGATTGTAGCTATTTAAACAATTTAATACTAATTTAACAGTTTTATATATAAACAATGAAATTATAATAAAATAATTGACAATAGCCAAATTTTTCTAAATAACTTTTCGCGGCATTTTACCGAGTACTACGTCATTGTCAGACATAGGCCTATCTACGTCACTGACCTATTTAAGGGCTTCATCAAGTTCAGTCTGAGTGTCGAAAATAAGTCTTCGTCGTTTTAGGGGGACAACAGGACTTTTAGGCTGAGCTACATTTATTACGATGTTGCTTTGGAAAGAGGTAAGACTGTTCGGTTCGTAATGTCCCCCGGTTTCTTTTCGTACACTGATGTAAAACTTGCACAGAATTACATCAAGTTCTTTGGGGGGCCTTTCATGTATTGGTCTGGACTCATTGATTGATTGTAGATAGTTTTCAAAAATGCGCATGTCGTATAGAGTTTTTTTGGCAGTATTCTTATTTTCATTTTCTGTAATGACATTACCAATCATCGTATCATCTACTTCTACAAATCTACGAGTTTTGTTTATGGGCCTGCCGGATTGTGGCGTCTGCTTCGATGTCCGTGGATCTACCCTATCCCCTGTTTGCACTAACTAAACGTTCTGGTGACAATTCAGCTTGAATCATAACTATATAATTACCGGAAGGTAGAGTTGCTTTGATTGTAGCACTTCATTTTTTATCGATAGTAACGCTATCTCAGACTTCAAAAGACGCCATGTTTGTTTGTCAACAATTTTGACAGGTGAAAAAAGTTCTACGTTTTCGGTATATAATTTGCATAATAATGTAATTTGCATACTTATGTTCTAAATATTTGCATACTTATGTCTCAAAATATGTGATTTATGTAATGGGCGTGCCCAATGCTATTCCTTAGTAGTGATATGATAAATAGTTATACATGATGGATGTTTTGCCAAGGATATAAAAATTGATTAAAATTGTACATTATAAGATAGTCATGTAAAAGATACATACTTGTACATGACAGGGTCCAGTGATGCTAAATGGTGGATATCCAAGTCAGCCGTACTTCGACTGAGAATCTTGTGCAGAAAGAAAGAAGCAAACGGCAGTTCTACCAACATATTCTCATACAGGGCCTGCAAAGACATTGTTTTCAAAGTAAAAATTTTATTAATGTAATGTTTAACATTTTCAACAATAAAATTTAACAAAAATAATTGTAATTGATATCAAAAACAATTGTGATAAAATGTATTGAATATAAAGGTAAAGAAACGTGATAGGCAATGATCTGGTAACAGCATGTTAATTAGAGAAAGTTACAGACAGACACAAAAAGAGGATAGGATGTAATCTAAATCTACCACTGAAGGCTTTGAAACTTAATATTAAATTAACATTAAAGCATGCTGTCACCAATGCACATGTAGTGCATTGGTTGATGAATTGTAAAAAATAGGAATCCAGATGCCATTACAAGAATATGACTAGTGTATGTCCTGTTGAAAGAAAGATAACTCTCTTTTATTTATCATTAAACTGAACAAGCAAGAGAAACAGTTAAATTAATAAATATTTGATGGAAAAGAAATACAAGCACCCTATACTAGTCATAAACCTCACCTACTTCAGCTGTCTGCCAAGAACAGGTTAAATGTTAGTTTAGAAAGAAGACTGCACAGGGGTCAAACACAAGTCTTCTAATTGAACTATGCACTCATTCAGGGCTGTAGTCACTACTCAGAATTTACAAGACTCAACATTGAAATGTTTAACACTATGACAATGCTACTGAGGCTGGGGGGTTATAAAAACAACTAAATTACTTGTAAACACCATTACTATATTTTAACAATAAATCAATACTAATCAATTATTAGTTATAAAGTCCACCAACCTTGCCAAGCATTCTTCCAAGAAAGAAATAATGTTTAGTGAAGTTCTCCACGGCAAAGTTTGCTTGAGGGTTTGGATACAGCAGTCTGTCGTTTGTGTACTGAAAGAGGCCACGGTTGGGATCAAAGCCTGTTTTTAACAACTCCGACAGAAATTCCCGGAAAATGCCGCCACCATCAATCCCAGCCTCATCTAGACCAGCGGCATTCACCAGCTGTATCCTCATCTTCAACTTCATGTTCGGTTCTGAAATTATCAAAGCTTCATGAACGCTAAACCTGATATCTTCAGTTTTACCCACCCAACATCCATACAGCTGCTTTCTGTAAGATGCTCAGGGGAAGGAAAGAAACAGGCCACACACAAAATAATTGACGATTCTAGCTAATGGTTGGCTGTTAGAACATTCAAAGCAGCCCTTTATAAAAGGTTAAACTATAAAAAGAAAATAAGTGGTAAGTGATATTCAATGTTTGGCTAGTAAATAACTAATAAAAGTCAAATGTTGCAGTTAAGTCTATTTTGTAAATATGAATAGCCTGCCCCCACCCCAACACCCAAATGTTAGTGTTTTTAAGCTCTATCTCCTTCTGTTGGTGACATATCTAATTATTACTATTAATTAGTAAAATTTTATTAATTTAAAATAAAGTAGGGCTAGTGAATGTTTAATCGTGGCTAGTACATTTTTTAAATCACTGATCCCAGGGCTAGTGGATTTTATATAAGTTGTAGAAGCCGTGTAAATACACATCATTCAGCTTCTTGTCTTGTTATGATCTGTTTTCTATACTGATGTCCTATTGGTCCTAATGATATTACTATTTACCTTTTACTGAAGGATAACCATAAGGGTTTCTTTTATCACATCATCTAATCAAAACCAATTAAATCATATAACAGAAGAAATGTTGTTATTTATATAGTAAATAACAACAAAATACCATTTTCTGGCGAGAGTTTTTCAAAAGCATCTTCATAGATGTAGTTCCGTCTGATCATCACGGACACGGACGGGCCAACCATAAAGTTTGACATATCACCCTGGTGTTCTTCCTTGTCAGCGTTTATCAGATGTTGTAGGATCTGTCAAAAATAATAACAAGAATTGCAGAGAATTAAATGTCTTGCCTACAATAAAACTGTTCATTGCACTGTGATGAACTATTAACCAAATTTCTTTGACCTAGAACTTAGTTGAGAAACTGACATAAAAACGAAACTTTAATATTAACCTTTAACGCAAAAACGTTGATGCTGCCACCACCACCAGCAGAAATGAAATGCCTATATCTCCGAGTCTAGACCATAAACTTTTATATGCACAGGGCCTGGTTACAAGCACTGTATTTACTAACCAGCTTTGGATAAAAAATTCTTTAAACAGTGGCTGTGTTAAAAGTTTTTTTTTTTTTAAATGGTAGATAAATAATGTAAAGGGCCTCTTGCAGTTAATTGGTACTGTATAGACAGTGTTGTAATTAGCATAAATTAAATAACTCGTAGTAACCTGGTTAAAAATATGATGGCTTGTCATTAAACCTTACTTTTGTTCTTTAATAAACACAATACTGACCTGTACTCTGTCAGTGAAAGATACAACAAATGGAAGTTCTGTTAGTATGATCAGGTTTTTCACCTCACGGTTTGCAAGAGGTGGACCATCATTGTCTGCAACAAAACAGTTAATCGATTATATAATATACACTGGTAAAATATTTCTGTATGTGAAGTCAAATCTCTTCCAAACATAATTTCCAAGTTAGAAAGAACTTAGTAAAATATTGTATACTACAAGTTCATTGTATCAAGTGGTAAAATATTAATTCAATCTAAATTAAATTCTGTCAATTACTATACAACCTAACAGACTAAAATGCATTGTAAATTGACTGCGAGTGTGTTCTGTATTGTGATTGGTTAAGCAATTTCTTTTTCCGGGATCAAATAGACAATAACACCCGGAAAGCTAATGACGTCATTAGAAAATGACGTCATTAGCCATTGGAACAGCCGAAGTTGACGATTCAAGGGTCTACAGTTAGATTGTTGCCAGGTATTTTTTCAAGAAATACCAAATATACAGTTAGTTCTGTAGAAAAACGATTCAGCTTTACAATGGACATAACCATATTGGAGTTTTTAGATTTGCAGGTGTTATTGTCTATTTGATCCCGCAAATGTTTAAAATAGACAATAACACCCGCAAATCTAAAAACTCCATATTTTTATCTCCTAATTATCAGTTAAAACATTACAAATTTTAAAAGTAATTAAGTATAAAAAAAAAAGTTATTAGAATGATTATTCTTGATGTTGATTTAACTGTTATTTCAAATAAATATTAAACAAACCTCAGCAAACTGTAAAACCTACCGTAACCGACTTGTGTGAGAGTTTGTAAGGTGCCAAACGGTCTTCTCAAAAAAACAGCATTTTGGGCTCTGTAAATCTGGGAAGGCTGAAAACAAATTGAAATAAAAAATTATTTATCTAACTCTACTGGTATGTACTGAGTATCGTGAATTAGTCAACTTTTTGTATCATTAAACAGACCTCACTGTGTAAAACATTGAGAGGAATGATTAATTGCTGCCCTAACTCAGATTGTGAGGAAAGGAAAGGAAATGTTTTATTTAACAACGCACTCAACACATTTTATTTACGGTTATATGGCATCGGACATATGGTTAAGGACCACACAGATACTGAGTGAGGAAATCCGCTGTCACCACTTCATGGGCTACTCTTTTTTCGATTAGCAGCAAGGGATTTTTATATGCATCATCCCACAGACAGGATAACACATACCACGGCCTTTGATATACCAGTCGTGGTGCACTGGCTGGAGCGAGAAATAGCCCAATGGGCCCATCAACGAGGATCGATCCCAGACGGACAGCGCATCAAGCGAACTCTTTACCACAGGGCTACGTCCCGCCCCCACGATTATGAGGAGTCATTTAAGATGTTACCATATTGATACTACATAAATTCACATGCTAAGGGTAGATAAAAAATAATCTCCTTGAATTAGTCTGTGATGAGGAGCAAGAGTGATAACTTCCCTTTAAATGGCGAGATCAACAGATAAAAAGATACACCAAGATTGCATTAACCTGTCGAGCGTTAATACACTAAATCATTGGTATTTAGTTTGGCGAACTGGTATCAAGAAAGATAATGCCCACAAAGTTAATTAAATCATATTCAAGCAAACTTTGTGGAGCCATATTTTTTTATAACAGTAATTTATATTTCACCTGATCTTGAGTGATGGTTTTCCAGTAAATAACAAAAGCATACTATTCTAGCTTTATGTACTAATACTTTTATTAAAAATAAATTACCTTTCATCTTAATTTTGGTTATCAGTTTGTGGTAAATAACAAGTGCATCTTTATGGCAGCTCTGTATAGCAATACTTTTGATTACCAATAAATTACATCTCACCTTATTATTAGTAATTATTGTGTGGTAAATAACAATGAAATTTTCATTGTAGCTTTATGCAGCAGTATTTTTAATTCAAGGTAAATAATATTTCACCTTATTCTTGATTTTAAATATTTTAAAGTATCTGCAAGTACTCCTTATTCTGTCATTATTTTCCGGTAAATAACAATGAAAACTTTATGTAATTTAAATTAAAAGTAAATTATTCTTAGAAATAATTTTTGGGTAAAAAAAACAAGGCTACTTTCATACTAAGTTTAGCTGTGTGCATTCAGTGGCGGATCCAGAAAATCCATTTAGTGGGGGCGGTGGGGGGGGGGGGGGGGGGGGGCAATGATATGTGGCCACAAACATTCCCAAAGGGATTCCTCGGATTCTCCATTGTGAATAGTGAAAACATTAAATAAAAATATAACTGTCGCAAAATTTAGAGGGGCCCCCCTTAGATCCAAAACTACTTGTAAATTAAATAAAAATAAGTTGTGTATCACCTTCGCTGCGTTAATCTGTATATGAGAGGCCAGCCAGTGTCCCCTCGGACAGAACTGCCTCCTGGTGTCTCGCGTGTGCAGCTGCCTCACCAAGGAGGAGATAACTCTGAAGAGGTAGGCCCACTGACTGGTTTCCTTGTCGTGGTTCTCCCCGGCGGGGACTCGACTCGTCACGCCCGTCTTCTGCAGTGCCTCTTTGTACGTATCTTTAACAGTGAACCGCGCATCAGGGTGAGCCAGTTCAATAATTCCTAGACACGCGTCACGTAAAACTTGGCACATGGGAATCAGTTCTTCAGTGGTAAATGGCATGCTGCGGACAGAGGCTGGAAATAATATGATTATTAAAACAAAAATTAAATTCAATAATGAGAAGTTTATAAGATAGTCTGCCAGTGGGTATATTTAAACAATTAAAATATACGAACACATCTACTAACTTGATGGGTTAAACTACAATAAATTAAACTCTTTTTTTTTTAAGTATGGCCTTAATTCCAATAACACTGGGGCCAAATACATTTTTTGGGAGGCTTGATTGCATTTATGGACAGACGATTGAATGAACTGACTGATGGATGAATGGATGGGCTTTGAATCACTGAATAGAGTAAATAGTGAGATGGATGGATGGATGGACAAATGAATGGATGGACGGATGGGTCGATGGTTGGGTACTTTGGATGGATGGATGGATGGATGGACATGGATGGTTTTGGATGGATTTATGGATGGTTTGATGGGTACACAGGTTTTAGATTGATGGAGAAATGGGTGGATGGATGAATAGATGGATGGATGGATCGATGACCATCTAACTGACTGATTGATTATTGTACAGATGAACAGACAGATGGCGAAATGGATTAAACAATGTGATGGATGGATAAAGGATGGACAGACATATGGATGGTGGACTTGTAAACAGATGGGACAGTGTGATTAGTATTTGTCAATTTGCATGAAAACAAATTCCTTGTAACTGTCATAACAAAAAATGACAGTGTACAGATTTTAATAGAAATCGTACAATACAGGTACTAACACTGCTCATCTCCATAGAATTCTGCGTCGTGTAATGTTATCAAGGAGTGACTGAACATGGAACAAAACACCGACAACATCGGCACAATCCTATTGACGTCCATCTCCGTCATCGGCAAACCACGAGCCAGCATTGCCAGCAGTGATGTTTGTGACCTGAAGTAATAACGAAGTAAGCGTTACAGTAACACAGGTAAAAGTGCTTTTAAATAGTCTGCAAATTACAATTACAAACTATGCGGGGCTTCTAGATTATGGTGGCCCCACTCCCATGCCTAGTGATATTCAGTGTTGGCCTAGTAAATTACTATTGCCATGCCCGACAGCTAGTGAAAATATTTCGTCAAATGTTGCAGTTAAGTCTATTTTATAAATATAAATATCCTGCCCCACCCCAACCCACAATATTAGTGTTTTTAAGTGACATATCTGATTATTACTATTATTTAGTAAAATTGTATTAACTTAAAGTAAAGTTGGGCTAGTGAATTTTTAATCGTGGCTAGTAAATTTTAAAAATCACTGATCCCATCACTGGTGAATTTTATAAAAATTCTAGAAGCCCTGCTATGACAATTTTTTTAACTTTTAAATATTTCTTTTAATAAACAAAAAAAATAACTCTTTTACAGGGTCCTTATTTTAGCTGGTTACTGACAATTAATACAGAATATCAGCCAGGTTATATTCACACCAACTAACTGGTAACTTAACACCTTTGAATGTACATTATACCTAATAATTTTCTGTATCATGTGTATTATAGGTTATCTAAGTAATCTCTTTCTTTTTATCACAGTGCAATTTACAGACTGAATGAATACAAATAGTTTAACATGAATGACAATTTATCCATGTGACCGTTTTGAAAAAATCTAGTTAATAATATATTTAATTAATCACCAACAGGTCTTGTGCTAATATCAGAAATCACACAACAGAATATATCCTGGAAATATTTTTTTTAATTAAAGTATAAACAGTGTTTTCAGTCAGCTGTCTCACCCTGTAACAGTTGGTGTGGACATTGTAGCACATGTGAACCACAGGTTGCGGATTATCTCAGTATTGAAGGCAAGGGTGTAGAGTAACCTGAAAGCATAAAATAAACATTATATATACAAATTAGTTTTAATATACTAAAACTACGTTAGAACAAGACATTCATAGGTCTTGCAAAGGAGTGTTTGCGCAATGTTAACTTACCAGCTATAAGGAGTTTAAAGTAGTTTAATTCTGACACTGCATCTAGAGAAAGATAGAAAGGGTTGTTTGTTTGCCTGTGTGTTTATCTGTTTGTGTTCCTTAATGCTTTATTGTTTTGGGACAAAATTACAGCAAAGACGAAACCTTTCAACTATATCTGGTTTTGAAGCATGACTTCCAATTTTAAAAAACAACTTGTGAGAACTTATTGGAACACCGTCATGAAATGCGTAGTCTCATGAGAAAACATTTGTATGACAAAATAAAATGCTACGTCAAACATTAGTTTGTTTAAATACACTTTATTCAGAACATCAAGGATGAAAATAATTTTAGAACAAAAAATCTGGAACACTTAAAATGTAGGTAGGTGTTACTGTGAATTTTTCATCAATGTCATTAACAGTTTTCAGATAATAGCAAACTCATGACATCTGTAAAAGTTGGGAGGATTTTTCATATCTGCAACACTGTTGTTATAAAATGTGGTGTTAACAATTTGAGCTATATTCTGTTAGTTGACAAAATAATTCCATGTAATTACTGATATTTTGTTGAACAATAACTGTGGGTATCTAAAATCTGGGATACTTCAAAAATAATTTGGCACATTTTTTATTCACTCAGAGGTAACTCTGCAACTAAATTCTAGACTCAAAACAGCATTTAGTAAATTCTGTAACTTCTAGAGTCTAGATTTTAAAGTTGTATTCAAGCACAGACATAGAAACGAACCTCAGCCTGTGTACGGTGATTCTCTGTTGTGACAGCAGAGTGTGACAGATGACGGACACGGCCTCAAGAAGTCGGGCATCACACCGCTGGTGTAAACAGCTCAACATGCACTTCAGATGACTCGGGGTGTCTAGCAGACGCAGGCACTCCTCCCGCAACTCAACAAGATTCTTTATTCCTTGTCTCTAAACATAATAGTTAATGTGTACAAGATTACACACGTGTACAATACTACACAATTGTACAAGACTACACACGAGTACAAGACCACATGTGTAGAAGACTACACAGACTACACACGTGTACAAGACTACACCCGTGTACAAGACTACACCCGTGTACAAGACTACACACGTGTACAAGACTACACCCGTGTACAAGACTACACAGATTACACACGTGTACAAGACTACATGTGTACAAGATTACATAAATGTACAAAACTATACACGAGTACAAGACTACACATGTGTACAAGACTACACACGTGTACAAAACTACAGTCAAATAGAACGCATCTGTAATAATGTTTAGTCTACAACTCATTCAAGTCCATTTGTTTTCATCTACAAACTATTTTAAAATATGAAATCTTTGCATTTATTATAATGAAGCCAACAACATAATGAAACATTTAAAAAAAACTACTTCAAATAGTGAGAGAAGAAACCTGTTGCTTCTACATTAATTAAACATGCCACAAAGCAGCCATGGGTTTTTTTTTAGAATAGCATATTATATAATAGTACAAAGTACTACTTGGAATAATGAAAAAAATTGGTTGGAATTTCATTCTTTATCATCAGTTATAATCGGTTTGCACTAACTGATCAACTTTTGATTATCAGTTAGAATTATATAAACTTATGAAAGATGACAATGACAATCGATTATGGATTTTTCCAATCGATTATTATATCAGCAGAGCCCAACCTATCAATTTTCATTTACATTCAATTATTGGAACATTACTAAAAACTCAATGGGTCTACCACGAAGGATTGTCCCATCACACCCCATGAACAAGTTGACTTACTTCATCAGGAAACATGTCTTCTTCAGAATCTGAATCATCGTAGTCTATGTTCACTTTGGGTGTGGGCAGGGTTGGAAGTAAGGACTGCAGTAAGGTCAGGTATAAGAAGCTCATGTCTGCATGGAGATCAGCTTTAAAAAATAAATTTTTAAAACATGGTTTTCTGTCGATCAACACAGCACAACTGCTATTAACAATGCAGCACAACTGCTATTAACAATACAGGACAACTGCTATTAACAATGCAAGAATTAAAAATTAAGTTTCAGTAAAGTTGAACTAAATATTTATGATGCTAATGTTTAATATTGACTTGTATTTCAGTTTAAAAAGTATATTCAGAGACATGTACTCAGCAAGAAAGACAATTTTATATTTTACATAGATGAACATCGCAAATATCAAGAAAAAAAGCTAACTGCAGAAAATGTATTTTATGATACATAGTTATGGGAATATATAAAAGATGCAGCCATATCAATTTAAAAAAAACACTTGTACTGAAAGCTATTGTCTGTAAACACCCTTAGTTTTGTCCTTGTGTTTGTAAGTTCCTGCAATTGAGAACTGATAGATTAAATCAGTTGCTACTAATGTCCAAACCACATATTGTTAACAGCTAGGATAAATTACTCTCCTAAAATTAAAGGTAGGAGAATAACTCATCGTAGTTGTTAACAAGGTGGTTCGGACTTTAAACATGATCCCCCCCACTCTCCAATGATCTCAAGACAATCCTTACCACAAGGTTCGATTTAAATACGTTTAACACTGAAAACTACCAATGACACCAGCAACTGAAAACAGCTGGCTGATAACTCACCAATGTATTTATCAGCCAGTGTGAGGACGGCTGCCAGGAGCCAGGGACTCCATTCCAGCTGCGGCTCCTGCTGTTTTCTCTTAGTTTTATTTCCAGAAGACGTCTTCGTCACAAGCGCTTGTATCAGATCAACAAAGGGGAATGGATATTTGCCATACGCCATTGCAGGAAGGAGGAACTGTCCCACTTGGTCACTGTAACTCTTGCACAAAAATGTACAGCACACACGTCTCAACACAAGATGACTAGAAAAGATATTTCAGAGATTTGTTAAAAACAATACATCATAATGTCATTATTTGTAAAAAAAAAAGAATGTAATAATACAGAATAACTAGTTAATGATGTAGGATATTTGCTTTATTCTGTGACTGTAAGAATGGGAATTTCTCATTTGGCCTTACCAAGATAAAGCAGATATTCTATGTTATTAACTAGTTATTCTCATTATCCTGAAGACAATAAAAATAAAGGAAAAAAGCTATTATTTCAGCTAC
This sequence comes from Gigantopelta aegis, assembly GCF_016097555.1. Classification (NCBI taxonomy): domain Eukaryota; kingdom Metazoa; phylum Mollusca; class Gastropoda; order Neomphalida; family Peltospiridae; genus Gigantopelta; species Gigantopelta aegis. The sequence continues at coordinate 17,698,566 of NC_054704.1, forward strand.
ATTGTACAATGATCTAGAGATCAAATGAACAATTTTGTAACGTCAAAAGTCATAATCTACTAGTATATATTTATGGCTTTGCTTTAATCGGTCATCATAATCAGCCAATAGGAACAGTAGTTGCAGGATAAATAGGCATAAATAACATATGGAATAGCATTTGAATTACAAAAAAAATCATAAAAATTAACAGATAATTATTTTACAACACATGAAGAGCTCACCTTAGCTAAAGGAATGAAAAAAGCTTGGATCATTTTTTCTTTTTATAAATACTTACCCTGACCAGTTCATGAGATTAGTGGCAAACATGTCTGAGGTCAAGGGTTAGGTTATGTATGAAAAGAGCATTTATTAATTATTTGTCTAATATAATTTTAATAAATTAATGACTAAACTGTTTTCAATAACTACCTGAAGTCTTTGTCTGAGATATGCGACGCCAAACTGATCGGGTTCATGATTAGATCGAGAATACTGGACGCAGCTGGTGTGGGCGGGAGAGTTGTCCTGATGATGTCAGAGGGAACTTTCCCATTTAACAGTCTGTGCAGACACTCAAAGTAACCTGCGGAAATATTGTATAAACAATACATCACAGAGCACCAAAAGGACAAAAAAGTTACAGTTTTGTTTCACGATACCACTAGAGCACATTGATTTACTAATCATCAGCTGCTGGATGCCACACATTTGGTGATTTTGACATATAGTCTTAGAAAGGAAACCCACTACATTTTTCCATTATTATCAAGGGATCTTCTATATGCACCATCCGACATACAGGACAGTACATACCATGACCGTTTGTATTTCAGTCATGGTGCACTGGCTGGAAGGAGAAATAGTGAGCACTTTATCACTGGGCTACATCTTGTCCCAAAAAGGACAGAAGTAGATTACTGTACCAAAAAGGTTACAACCTTGTATTGTAACATGTTTTAAACTCCAGATTGTTCAATGCAACATAGTTTCTTGTCATCCTATTTTTTATTTCCTTTTATTTATATATTCAGGAAATCCCATAATTTAGTAGCTGATAAATTTGAAATATCTTCAAAACATTTTTTAAGTAAACTTTACAAATAAATAATATGGAATAACAAAATTGTAAAATTAATTAATGATTACATGGTATTAAAGTTATTGAATAATAAATTCAAAGCTTGAACAATTATTTGACATTTAAATTAGATTCACCTCTTTGGACCAGGTAGTGAATGACGCTATACACATATACTTCCGGCTTGGGAACTGGTATCTTGAGTAGCTTGTATGTGTCCATAGAGGTGAACACTTCCAACATCCTCATGGGAACAGCAATGGGATCAGAAGTAGAGGCAATCATATCTAGATGTCTGAAAACAAAAGGACAACATTTTAACAAGTTATCAAATTTTATTTTATTGATATGTTTTTCCTGTACTGATATTACATTGTATGGTAAACATCAAAGGAATAATAAACTTTACAGCAGTCCGACATGTTTTGCCTGGCTGCAGGAGAAAATTGTGAACAGTTATCTTCCCTTGGAATTTTACTGTGATTTAATATGTGGTACATTACATGCAAAAATGTACAACGTAGCAACATCAGAAACCAAGCAAATGTGGCTCACAGCGTTATGTGCCTTTTACATTTATATTAGTGTGTCTATTAAGGACTTTAATAATGAAAATAATGTAAACTTGATAAACTTGTTGTAACGGTTACCAGTTCTAACCATATTTTGTGGTAACCAGTATATAGGTTACACATACTCTGCTTATTTCAATGCCTGTACGGCAACAAATACATAATTATATTTATATTAATTCAAATTAAGTTACTGATTTAAGAATTTTAAATGTTTCTGTAGCCTCTATTAACCTTTACATCAAGTTTTATTTAATAAGTTCAGTACCTACCTTTGACAAAAGATCAACAATTTCTTGAGAGGATACAACTGGCTGTCTTGTGTGATGGAATTCAGATAGGCATCCTTTTGTTTAAGAACTTGCTGACACACAAATATCTATCAAAATATCAATTACAGAATTATAAAAATGCATACCATGTCAAACATTTCATAAGGTCTAATTACCCAGATATATGAAAAAGTCCTAATTGTTTTTAATTTTTAAGTAAATGTGTTAACAGTTTAAAAGAAATAAACCACAAATAGTATTATTAAAATGTATGACAAATGGGTAACTCTACTGTTATATCCACAATAATTTGAATCCCAATTAAAATTCTGCTTTAGCAAAAACACAAACATGTCTTTGTTTTAAAAAAGGTAACAACACAAGCAATATACAGTATGAATACTGGTACTTAGAATACGCTATCAAGACATCATGTCTAAACATTGGAGGATGGAACCTAAATTAGTGTTCCTTAAGTGTTATTATAGGGTGGGCCTGTGACCTCCTCTTGAAGATGAACATTTATGGTTTTTGTCCTAGATTCGACATGTATATTAATAAAGATAACAATGTTGCTTGTGCCCCCCCCCCCCAAACACTCACTTCCCCACTAGAGACTGTGAACCCCTCCCCCATTCAAAACATCATTCCTACGTGTCTGTATTACCATGGAAAAGACCGTTATTGTGTTTTGTCAATTGTAATCCAAGAGATAAATTACAATAACCAGTAAATGGAAATATTGTACATTTACAGATAATTAATATGTCATTAAAATTTAATTTTCCAAGTACAGTTACAAACTAATGGCAACTTCAAGCAGGTAACCCCATACCAGTCTTTGTCCATCTCGTTCAGGTCTGTAGAAGAATGATAATCTTCGGACAAGAAGACTGAGAATCGAAATGTCGATCTTTGGTTGTTTCAATACCGGCTGTACAGTTGAGTCAAAATCATTGCACAGAGTAACATTCTGTAAAAACAAATAGTTGAGTAAAAAGCTTTGCACAGTGACTGTAAAAATAAACAGCTGTGTCAAAACATAATGTCAAAATAAATAGTCTAGTCAAAATCACTGCACAGAACATTACGTAATAAGAATACTGGTGAGGTACATGATACGCCAATGGAGTTTGATGGAAAACCATATCTATATTAATGAATATGTTGCGGGTATGATACAATTCTAAATATATGATTTTTTTTGCAATGGGATGGATCTGTATGCAAGATATGGTCCGGCAAAGGATTTACTGTTATGTGCAGTAGACCCGTGAAAAGTAGGTCATGGTGATCTAGTAATAGTACACAACACAGCACCATCCCAAGTTGTTCCAACATGTGAGGTTTGATGGTCCTGTATATATGCATCTGTATGCAAGATATGGTCCGGACAAGAACAAGTTAACAGACGGACGGACAACACCATACCATAATACAACCCATAGATGGGCGTATAAAAATTAGTACTTGAGTCAAAATCACTGCACAAGTAACATTCAGTTAAAATAAACAGTTACGTCAATATCACTGCACTGAGATATGTAGTGTCCCACAGACAGGACTTCACATTCAGCAAGGGAGCAGAAAGTTCTAGTCCGCTTGCCATATGTGAGTGAAACTTCTGACTGACAATAAAAAAATGTAATATAAGTACTTTTAAATTATTACTTGTTTCACCCATTTTAAATTAATATCAATGTAAACAGAACTAAAGCTGCAACAAAAATGAGATTTCAACATGTTTTAGTTTTACGAATGATCATATGAAGTTGGTATTATAACAATATCATACTGTCCAGTAGGCCGACAGACTTGTCATATCTGCTGGACAAGTAAATATTTTGTTGGTATTGGTTTGGCAGACTAGGTAGATATTTTTAATTTCTGCACCCCTGATACAGATATCATGGTATTTGATATCCTTCATGTAGTCATTGGTATTTGTTGGAATGGGAAAAAACTTATTCGCTCCACAAAAGGGGATCGATCTTATGACAGACTATATCTCAGGCAAGTGCTCTACAATGAAACTGGGTCTTGAATATTGAATACCTATTCTAATGATATTCTTGGAATAAAACCCTCTGCAAAAGGATAAAAGGAAAAGGTAATATAAATGACAACCTACCAGATTTCTTCTGCTGACGTAGCCTCGGTAAAATGCCTGGATATGGGTCGCACTGACATGATTATGTCTTAGATTCTGAAACAAACAAGCTTTATGTAAACCAAACAATACTATTTACAGCAAATGTACAATACTGACGACAACTAATTCAAAATGAATCTTCCATGCGAACATTTGTATAATATTATCATGACAGTTGTCATGCACAAACTTAGTGCAAGTATACAGTTTTCAAGTACATTATCTAGATTTTAAAAGAAAATGGGATAGAAGGCTATAAAAACAATACGGACATTTGGAAAAATATTTTAATATTTTATATATCAAACTTGTATCCCTCACACAAACAAATCCATGCATGCTAATGGAAACCGTTGTGTACAATTAAATATTACTGACTCAAGTATTTTAGCATTTGTGAATGTGTTGACAGTAAATAAGCTGTATATCTTCACAAATAAAAGCAAATTATGATACAAATTAATGTTTAGGAACTGCACATTTTAATTACTGATCAGTGACTGAGTTTTTTGTCATTGTTAAATGTTTTAGAGTAACTGAGCTTTCTTTAACAACAAATATGACATATAAATATATTCTTTTCTTTAAATAATCAGTGACTGTATATTAAATCAATAAATAATGTGTCAGATGAAATTCCTGGGAGGTATATTCCAGTTTGAGCAATTACAAACATTAGAACAACCAAAAACCGAATATACAGATACCTGTATTCAAAATAAGAAAATGTATTTATGAATATGATATTTAAATTTTAATATTTAAAAAGGCTTTATTAGTCTGTCTGTCAGAAACATGCTATAAAGATAGCAAATTCAGGACAGTCATTTTAATATTATAAATAAATAATGTTATATAAATAAATGTAGTTGAAGTAAATGAATGTACTAGTACCTCTCTTTTTTGTCTTGCTTCTTGTGTACGCTGAAGTAAAAGATTCTTTGGCTCCTAAAAAATTTTTTAAAGTATAAAATAAAATAAAAAATTCATGTTAATCTGTCAAAGGCATAAAACAAAAGAAAAAAGTTTTAATTATGAAACACAATAATAATAAATTATGTAATTTATGATAACACTGATTCCACCCAGAGCAAAGTTAACGACTCAATGGGTAGGCATATGGCTAACTTCCCTCTCACTAATTATTAACAATTAAACCACTGACCAGGACAGACAGCCCAGATAGCTGAGGTCTGTGTGCCCAGGACAGCATACTTGAACCATAATAAGATATGAGCATGAAAATAAGATAACCAAATTCATAATTTTGTTTCTCCAAGGATCAAGTAAGGTTTCTGCAAACTTTTGTTGGAACTGGTCTAGTAGATCTGAAAACAAATAGTTTAAATGCATTTTCTATATATATAGTAAACTTCACCCCTCCCAAGGTGCAAATGGTGAACCCAACATTAATAACATTAATTCACAAATTCAATAAACTATCTATATTGACCTTTACATGTATAAAGACTTATTTTGTGTGCTGCCCCTCAGGCCCCTGGGGAGGGCACAAGTTTGTTTTTACATTTGACAAGGATGCTACCAACAAACTTTATTTGCATTTGGCAATAAAACTGAAAGAACATGTACATGTAGTTTTTGAGAAGATTTTTAAAAATTGACTTAGGGCTTATCCTTACAGGTCTCTGGAGGCTTTCGAGACATATCAGCCCAGTACATATTTGGCCCCAGACGTTTCAGCCCCTTAACCATAGTCGTTTTGTCAGTGGTCGATATTGCATGGTTTCATCTATAAATTACCCAAATTACAAACTGTACACTATATTTTCTAGTGTGTCCACTTGTGCGTATGCGGTGCAGACACGTCTTGTGTGCTGGTCCATTTATGCGGTCACCAGTACAGTTTTGTATCCAGCTGTTTGTTTCTGTACCTACCACTACATGATCCCAGTCCTTGGGACTACACAGAAACGATCATTTTCCCTCCTGTGTTGGTAAAATCACAGAACAGAAATTTCACTTCCCAAGATTATTATATCGAGTACGACTATTTAAAAAAAACTATATATATATATATATAATGAAACTGTTTCCGATGGATTCCCATGATCACAAGGTACAGAACCGAAAAAGTGTTTCACATGAAATTTGAAATCCTATGGCCTGTGGTCCAGCTGGTAAAAACGTATCCGCAGTCATACACTGCATAAATGGATACAGTCTGAGTCCTATAGTATTTCATTGTGTGGGTTTTCAGCTGTGTCCGCATGCGCACAAATGGACCTGCTACTTTATTTATAAGTTTTTAACTTTGCAATACAGGTCAAATCGACCTAGACAAAAAGGTAATAAGATAACATGAATTCCAGTATCATTCCTAGTCTTTATTAATTCAATATCACATGTTGTTAAACTGTATTTCATTAAAAACCACAGGTGGTCATGTTGCCACTGAAACACTGAATCTGAGAATCAAGAGAATGACAATGCAAACTTGTTTTCGTTTTTGTTTTTCTGAGAGAGAAAAAAAGTCTAAAATATAATCTACTTTAGATATTTATCGTATTTTTACCTTTTTACTTGCACCTCTGAGTGACTGAACAGGTTTTTGTTTAAAATCACCTTCGAAACTGTACATTGTTATAATAATGAAATTGCGAAAAAAAAAATTGCAATTTTTCTACTGTTGTTATACAAAATAGGGCGTAACACTATCAGGAATCTGATTATTTTGTTGTTGTCAATACTATGTACTCCAGTACGAAGGAATGATCCACCTGCTAATATTTGGAAGTTTTGTATTTGCATTCAGTAGTTTCATTAAAAGTTATGTTTGTGGTTCAGTCAAGCTATCTGGGCTGTATGACTATTTGTGCTCTACTATTTGTGTAACCTTCTTTAAATAAACATTATCATTATTATGACCAGGACAGATGTTATAATGATTACTTATTAATGAGAGAGCATTAAGGACCGCAAATAACAAGAGTGAATTAAATATTCTTACATCAGAAAGCAACATGTAGAAAATAGTTTTGCTAGAGCAATAAGAAAATTTGTATGAACAAAGGGGATAATTATTCTTATCAGCACATAAAATTAACTCTGACTCAGAATTCTTGAGACGAAAGCTAGCATCTATTGTCAAAGAAACTCCTATATTATATTTTTAATCAATGCTTTAATATATATTGATATAAATGAAACCAATAATCAGTTAGATCATAAGAGAAAATAACGATTTTAGTGACTTTGCATTTCTTCTTATAATAAAAATTGGGTGCTGCCAAGGATATGAGCGTAATAATACGCATAAGAACACAATTGTGACGGTGTGCCAGTCTATTGCAAAGCATTTCCGGGCATAATTGGACTTGTTTGATTAGTAGCATGTCTTCCCCTGTCTCAACAAATAACACTAATGATCCACGTAGACCAAACAAAATCACCAGGTAAATACATACACATTATATCAGAATGTAAAATCACGAATAAGGTTAATGATTGCCCGAGAACCTTATTTGGGTCTCAACTAACAGTTTTGTTATCCAGCATTTTTTGTTAATATCATTAAATATGCAAATTTTTTAAGTCAAGTTTGAAGTTAAACTAAAATTAACAGAGTGGTTTTACATTTAAAGACATCACAAAAGGACATTGATTAATTAATCATCGGCTGTTGGATGTCAAACATTTGGTAATTCTGACATGTAGTAATCAGAGGAAACCCACTACATCTTTCCTAATGCAGCAAGGGGTGGGATTTAGCTCAGTCAGTTGAGTGCTCGCTTGAGGTGCTTGTGACGCAGGATCGAACCACCTCAGTTGATCCATTCAACCGATTGGGTGTTTTTTTCCACTCCAGTCAGTGCACTACAACTGGCCAAAGGCCGTGGTTTGTGCTTTCCTGTCTCTGGGAAAGTGCACATATAAAAGATTCCTTGCAGCATGAAATTTTTTTTTAACATGTTTCCTCTAATGTCTACGTGTCAGAATTACTAAATGTTTGACATCCAATAGCTGATGATTAATAAATCAATGTGCTTTAGTGAATCAAATGATGTCGTTAAATGAAACAAACTTTAATGCAGCAAGGGATCTTTCCCACAGACGATGCAAGCATCTAAATTGAGCATTCAGCTGACAGAGCTAAATCCTGCCTTCCCCCATGCATTTACAATGCTTTGAAACACACGTTTTAAGAAAAAAAGGCCTTTGTAAATTCAGTATTGCTAGTTTCGCAGATATGCATTACTAGGTTAGTGACAAAGATGGCAGCATTCTCAAAAGTGTTTATTATTATTATTTAAATTATATTTTAGTCATGAAATTTATTACATGCAGCAGTCTTTTTAATAGTAAAGAGCAGAAAGCAAATTGTTGTGACGTCAGCAACTATACTCAAGTGAAAGAAATAATTTTTTTTTTATTTAAGGGCGCACTCAACACATTTTGGGGGCGGGATGTAGCTCGGTGGTAAGGCGTTGAATGTGTCGTTAATAGTGCTGTAATGATAAACCGGTATACCGCGATAATTGATCAGCTCGATACGAACTGTGGTACAGTTTTGCGTATCGCGATTTTTATACGCTATTTTTTTCCTTGTATCTTATTTGACTTGAAATAGGCAAACCAAACAAAAAACACATCATTTTATTAATTGGTGATGACAGGAAATGTAACAATCACGTCAAGCATAGTTGGCTTACTTGTTGGCATACAAAGTGATAGGTCGGTTATACTTGGTTCTAACTTCTAAACAAAACGTGTTAAAAGTCCATTGAAAATAACCAGTTAACGATAATTACAAATAAATGTTTTGTTACTTACACATTATCTTTCGTTGTTCATTTACTTTGGAATACGACTACGGCTATCATCTTCAAAGAAATAAACCAACAAATGAGAATCACACTTCGCTGTTTTTCACTGAACTTGGAATACTTCGACCGATCGTTCAAAATACCTCGGCTCTGGTTCGGTCGATCTGGCGAAACATTGCGACTCAATACGTACATTTCCGTGTCAAGCGAGCAGCAACAGAAAAGCCAGATAGTAAGGATTTCCGAATGTGACAATTTATGAATAGATTGACACCGTCACTCCGGTGTTCTAGTAGACTAGTATTGTGTTAAAAAATAAAAATATGGCCTAAAACATTTAGCCTGACAGTTGAAACTAATAAAGATCATTAAAAAGTTATGCCTTCTGTTTTCATTAAAAAAAAATCCCATAAATATTAAATTTAAATAATATCAACTATATTGCAATACAGTTTCTTATATCGCAATACGGTCTTGACCGTATCATTGCATCCCTAGTCGTTAAATAAAACATTTCCTTCTTCAACACATTTTATTTATGGTTATATGGCGTCAGACATATAGATAAGGACCACACAGATATTGAGAGAGGAAACCCACTCTTGCCACTTCATGGGCTACTCTTTTCAATTAGCAGCAAGGGATCTTTTATATGCACCATCCCACAAACAGGATAGTACATACCACAGCCTTTGATATACCAGTTGTGGTGCACTGGCTGGAATGAGAACTAGCCCAATGGGCACACCTTATTTTCCTTTGTACCTAGAACATTTTATACTGTCCATGGTAAAAAAATATATATCTAGTGGCTAGTTTGCCATCATGCTTTTGTATATATCCTTCCTTGTCCCAAATTTCTTAGTATATTTAATTTTATTATTATCAATATTTATTATTTGTGTTACAGCTTTCATTCATTACAATACAGGAAACTATATCCATGTACGTAACAGTAGACTTCAAGTATCCAGTTCATATACAGGGGTGCACAAAGTACTCGCCCATTCGACATGCAAGTAAAAATTCTGACAGACGAGTTAAAAAATGGAACTACTCATTCGATGGGCAATGTCTTTTTTAGGCTAATTTTTATTATTTTATTTTATAATTTTTTGCATCAAATCTGCGAATCCACATCAGTCATGCCAAAATTCCAAATCATTCAAACCATTCAAACAAATGGTTCAGAACAATGCCGAAATACACAATACATGTACCGTACTGACAATAAGTCAGTACTTCCTAGAAATGGCTGGTTTACAATGAAAATATGTTGCTGGTGTTTTGAATAGATTGTTCTGTTAAATACTTGCAGGATGTCACTTGAATTTTGTAAATCTGTATTCATGAAAAAATTGTGAAAACATTTATTGAATTGCAGGCCATAGGATTTCAAACTTCATGGGAAACACTTTTTCAGTTCTGTGCCTTGTGATCATGGAACCCATCGGAAACTGTTTTATTGTATGTGTATATATATATATATATATATATATTATTTTTGTTGAATATTCGTACTCGATACAAAAATCATGGGAAACAAAATTTTGGACCTGTGATTTTACCGACATATTATCGGTGACGATCATTTCCGTGAAATCCGAAGGCCTGGAATTGTCAATCAAGGCGTGGTGCTTGATTTTGTTTCCTACGTTATGTTGATCACTTACTAAAGGTCCTTAATGATATATCATTTGAAATGGAGACAGTGTATATTATAATATTGTTAAACAGTAATATTGTTCTATAGGCTGGTGGACTAGTAAAAATTCTGGCAGGCTAGTAAATTTTAGTTGGTTCTGGTCCGGCGGGCTAGTGAAATATGTTCTATTTCTGTACCCCTGCTTATATTTAGTAAGTTAGCAAAGATGTGTCCAATCTATTTGATCTTTGTTTTATACAATATGTTTTTAATCTACCAAAATATGATTACCTTTTGTTTTACTAGGTTCAAACCAGCAGCACCTGGTGGTTCGATGGACGACCCGACACCTGATTATATGAACCTCCTCGGAATGATATTCAGTATGTGTGGGCTCATGATGAAGGTTTGTACAAGTTGTGGAATTTCTTAGCAGATTTTGTCAACATCTTTATCAACATTAGCATTTGTCTGATGATAAACTGTAATTTTTAGAGACACTTAGTATCAGTAATGGCAACCAAAATCAGTGTTCGAGATTAAATTTCTTGGCCAGTATCCCAAATGGATACTAACATTTCAAAATCTGGTATCCCACCTGAGAATTTAGTATTATATGGCATCCCAGTGGGATACTGGGTTCTTGAAGTCTGGTATCCAAAATTAAATACTGGTATCCCCGGGATATCAGGATACCGTTAATCTCGAACACTGAAAATGTGTTTCCTATTTCACACTCACTGCCAAAAAAATAAAAAAAATTTGCTTATACACTGCCATATAAATAAAAGTGATCTTTTCCTTGGTGCTCCTAAAAAAAAAGGTGTGTTTGAATGGAAAAAATATATTGTGAACAAGAGAGTAATAGAGTTGAACTTTTTTGTTTGATTCCCTTATAGTCCAAGAGCCCAGGGTCATTTATCTGATGAAAATGACCATTTGTTTGGTGGCTAATTTTGGAAAGAGTATACCTTGGGCTATCAGAAAAGTTAATCCTTAAGTGTACCCAGTGGTGGATACGGTCACAGGGTAAGGTCAAAGGTCAAATGTCAAATAAGTGCATTTTACAAATTTTTTGAGAAATGTTTTTCAGTAACCATATTATCCACCCAAAGTAACAAAAGAGTCATTTTATGCACAAATAAATGAGTAATAAGACTCCCTACCTTTAATTTAACCTTAAAATGTGAAGAAAATCTGACAGAAAAGTGTATATCTCGTAAACCGGTAGACTTTTGCAAAAGAGGGAGTTATTTTACTGATACTTACAAGATGCTACTTTAGCATGCATATATTTATGTTCAATGCTGTCAACACGTAGAACACTAGTCAATGCAGTTTTTCAAAGAATATAGGTGACTTCCGGTGCAAACTTTGGACTATGGAAAAGGTCAATCTTGACGATTAGCCAATGGTGGACAAGCTAATGAAACAAGGTCAAATCATATACTTGAATGGCCAAAGAACCTACTCAATCCTCTTCGTCATCGTCTTCTTCATCAGAAGAGACACTGTAGGTGAGATTTTCATCATCCTCTTCTTCTTCCTCATGATCGTTGAATGAAGCATCTTCTGCCAGTTCTGTGCAAAGTTTACTTGGACTCTGTGGGCCCTCAAACCAAACAAATTCCAGTTTGTTATTGTCTGTGAGTCTCCATCCATGGCCATGTGCTGGAAATTTGATTGGATTGGATTGTCTGGCATTTTTCCATAGATGTGCAACATAGTTTGCCCTCTTTATCTTTTGTTGAAGAACATCTTTGCATGGTGGTAGGCAACAAGGGTCAGCAGATTTGATCTTCTCCATTGGCCTGTCTTCATTCCTTGGAGCATATGACTTCTTGAAGAGGACAAACCGAGCGTCATTCACATCTGTCGCTTTGTAGATCCCATACATACAGCAAACAAATTGCTCAAGAGTTGCAGAAACCTGGGGCTCAACATTTTCACTTGATCCTAGTTCAGCGAATGCTGATATGTATTCTGCATTCTTGATCATCAGTCCATAGGGTCTTGCCTTTGCTTTACGAAGGAATGCGGCCGTGTAGTCACATCCAGAGAAGGCGTGAAAGACTGGGAGTGCAGAACACACAGGTGGTGTTAGTTTCTGGGCAAGTTCTGATATGTTGATCAGGCGTCTGGTATTCCTCGAGCTGGTGCCAGTATCCATCCAGATGGTGACATTCAAATACTTCTCGTGATAGAGTAGTAGTATAAAAACATCAGTGTCGCAGCTACGAACAACAACAGTCTGTGATCTGGCTTGGCATAGTTTCCCAATGAAATCAGCATGGAAGATGATTCTGCTGTCGGCTTCTTCATGAGCACTATTCAGTTCCTTCACTTCCTGGGTTTGGATGTTTCCATCGTCGGCTTTATACAAGTAGCAACTTTCTTCGAGGCCAAAGTAGACTGTATGACCTTCTAACACTTCAACATAAGTCAAAGATGTCCATCATCTCGAAGGAAAAGCAGGAGTGCCGTTTTGAAGGATGCCGATAGAAGTGCTTGGTTGAAGTTTGCTGGTCTCCGTTGAGATGGTCCAGTAATCGTATACCTAACCTGATGGTTTCCTCTCTCTCCTCGCGTTCATACCCTTTGATGAAGGGTCCTTCGTTGTATGTATCGCAGACAATATGGACTACCTTGGAAAATGAACAGGCCTGTTGAAGTACAAGTCTTGCAATGCCACCGAAGGTTTGAGGTAGCTCTGGTAGTGTGCGCAAAAAGAACATGGCATCAAGAATGTAGACATCAACATGACCAGTTTCTGTGTTTGCAGTCCCCTCAGCTTCCAACTTCTTCATTAAGGCCGACTTATCCGTTTTGTTCATGGCTCCATTTATGTGACAAAGGGAAAGTGGCACTTCTGTGAGTGGGAAGGACAGAACGTTAGTCAAATCAAGCTTCTTTGTGGCAGTAAGAAAGAGCAATCTACCGAAGACATCACGTGTGCATCAGATTTCCTTTATCTTCTGGTCTTTTGATGAAATTCTTGTCTTTAATGCATCCCCTGTGAAGTTCTTGACCTTTCGACGCTTTATTGGCTTTTCGAAACGTTTTGGGTCAGCCTGGCACTCTGTGACAAACTCTTTATACCATTCATTCTCTTTGTCTACAACTCCAGTAAGATCATTCTGTACATCAGCAGAAGTTGCACGACCAGTTGTGAGGCAGTAAAGCTAAGGCAGGTTTTCTTGAAATGGATTCAAGGTTTCTTCCAGGCTTTTCAAGATTACTTGTAAGTCATTGTTGTCCCTTTTGATTCTGTATGGCTTTAACTCTTGCGAAATTTCCTCATTAAGAGTAAGACCAGCCATATCCAGGAGACATCCTACAATAGCTCCCCTGAAAGATCTTGTAAGCGTCCACCTTTTCCTAGCATTGACGCACTGAGTGAATGCTGCAATGCCACCATGTCTTGACGCTGCATCTTTGTTGACAGTTTGCTCGAGTGTAAGGTCTACAGCACTGCGTGAGAAATTCTTTGCTGTGCGGCGAATAGAGAGAGCTCCTCCTTCAAACATGTCACGGATCCCTTTATGAGTGTTGTCCATGTTCAACAAATGCAAGTGAAACCTTGTCATCCATCTGGCATAATTGGGGCGATGTGTGGCGAAAAAGATGGGGCACATACGACCAAGGGCGTGGATGTATAGATCGACATCATTTGTTCGGCAGGCATAATCAAGTAACAAGTACAAGTGAACCAGATCTATGTAGATTATCCAGAACATAGCTGTCTTCCCATGTTCCCCACTTCTCGTGGTGTCAGTGTACTTGTTATATCTGTCTAACAAATTGTTGCAAGCATCAGACTGAAGGACCTCTGACAGACTCGCTTCTGATGGATTCTCAGCAAAGGAATCCAGCACAGTCTTTACCTCATCAGATACAACTCCATGCAGTTCAGTAAACCGACGGAAATGCAGGATCTGCAGAGCTGTGGCAAGAAGTGGATGCAGACGTTTACAACGATTGAAATGCTTTCCGCTAAGAAAGCCACGCACAGAACCAGAGGCTAGGACGTCAACATTGCACAATATCTCAGAGGCACCTGATGAGTCAAGGAGATAACCTAATGAACCGAAATATGCCATTGTGATATGAAATGTCCCAAAGCAAATGAAGACATTATCATATTTGGGAGACTTGTGCCTGAATCTGTAGGGCTGGCTTAGCGATGGCCAGATCATAACTAACAATGGCATAAGGGTCTCCACACTCATATGCTACCTTCTGTGCTATGCGAAGTGTTTGTTGCACGACATTCAGTCTGGTTGGTGGTAGGTCTATATTTTCCATATATCCTATTACCTGCTGTGGGAGGCTATCATGGTGAACAAGGGAATTCCATCCCCTCCACATGGGCGTGTCTTTTCGTAAGAAACAGGACAACATCCATATATGGTTCATTTTCTGAATCTTCCTGAGGTTTTCTGGGGGATTAACCTCATACACCTCGAAGGAAAATGCTGACATGGATGGTTTCCTCTTGTATGGCTCAATATTCTTGCCTGGTGGGTCATATTGTCGCCTTCTTCGTTTGGAGGGGATCCATAAACTTTCGTCTTGCAGTCGTCTTTTCTGTGGGACGTTCTGAGTCTCAGTGAAGTTACCCTGTTCACGTGGCATTGTTAATTTGTTTTGATAGCAGATGCCAACAGTGTCATGGAGTGTGTCTTTCCCCCGGAGAGGGTTTCTGTTAGTTCGTCATAGTTATCAAATGCAGTTATCAAATGAAAAAGGAAGTTTAGCAACATAATATGCATGATAAAATCTCATCTTTTAAGTATCAGTAAAATAACTCCAACTTTTGCAAAAGTCTATCGGTTTACGAGATATTCGCAATTTTGTGTCAGATATTCTTCATATTTTACTGTTAAATCAAATATAGGAAGTCTGATTACTCATTTATTGTGTAATAAAATGACTCTATATTAGTTTGGGTGGGTAATATGGTTAATGAAAATCATTTTTGAATTTGTTTGTAAAATGCACTGATTTGACCTTTGACCTTGCCTCGTGACCTTATCCACCGCTGGGTACACTTAAGGATTGACTTTTCTGATTGGCCTAGGTATACTCTTTCCAAAAACAACCACCAAACAATGGTCACTTCCGTCAGATAAATGACCCCGGGCTCTTGCTCTATTAGCTCACAGTCCAAGAACCTTAAATACCAATACTGACTTATGCTGTAGTGTTCCTTTGATTTCTCTTAAAATAAAAGCAATTTTTAACTTAATTGATTTTATGTATCCGTCATACCACATGTGGACAGTCAATAAAATGAAACACAATAATAAGTAGGTGTTCTTGTAAATTATGTTCCCTTTCTAACATGGCTCTTTGCTGTTTGACTAGCCACATGTTTGTAATTCTCTTGTATTTTTGTTTGAATTTAAAGCTCAAGTGGTGTGCCTGGATAGCAGTCTATTGTTCATTTATCAGTTTCGCCAACTCACGCACATCAGAAGACACCAAACAGATGCTCAGTAGTTTTATGTAAGTCAGTCTGTTGCTTTATTTGAAATTTCCTAGAAGCCATTATGTCAGTCATCACAGGGAACTCGGATTAAAATTAACAAATTACATACATTTTGACAGAATTAAAAAATAAAGGAATGTTTATTTACTTGAACAAATTTTCAACATAATTACACGTGCATGCAATCATTATGTCATGTTACTGGGCAATATAGTTCAGTGTTATAACTTACAACTTACCACATACATTTTTTGTTTAATTAGGTGACAACAGTGGCATGTAATTGCTGGTGATTTGTAATATGATAAATAAAAATAAGCAAGATTTAATTTTTGTAGTCCTCGAGTACCCCCCCCCCCCCCCCCCCCCCCCCTTATTTTTAAAGTTTATTTTCAATTATTGCACTCTACCTAAATCCTGTGTCAGGAATTTTACTTTTCTTTTACATTGTTTGTATTTCTTTAAACATGTAAGTGTACAATATATTTTAATGTTTCAGGTTGTCTATATCAGCCGTTGTGATGTCCTATCTACAAAACCCTCAGCCAATGCAGCCTCCATGGTAACCTAGTTCATAAACAGAAGACCAGTTACAATCCTCACTTTTCTTATGGCAGTACAATTAGCATTAATGTCTGGCCACTGTGGTTCTTAGTTTGATACTGGAATCCAAGAAACTTGAATTACATTATGTGGTCAGCTATTTTACTGGCATGTTCAAAATTAAGATAACATTTGTTAATATGTATTTTCAAGATAACTGCTAGTGGTTTGGTTATTTGATTCAATACTGAGTTTGTTTTAAGCTGAACGCTACACAATTGTATTTACAGGATTAGGTTTTCACTATTCTGTTTTAATAATAATGATGATTACAACATAGTTTGTTTTATTAATCTGTTTTTAATCTATATATATAGAAACCACTATTCCAGGCTTTCTCAAATTATTGTTAAATTTTGGTTTGGGATGCACAACATTGTTTAGGTGTATGTTAACTGAACTACCAGTAAACAAAATGTACATAAAGAACCTGTCATCATTACATTAACTCGTTTTATTCAGAAGAAAGGGATCATTATATGCAATTTTCTCTGCCTTCAGTTTGATGTACCAGTCATGAAGCTGTGCTTTTGAGACTAAAAATACCAAACAAGTAACAAAAATGGTAGATATTGTTTCTTCTTGTAAATTATCATTGACATAGAGTACATAATGATGGATGAATATGATTGAATGGCATTGCAGGTACTGTTTTATTTTAATATTTTATGAAAGTAAACCAGTTGTGATGTATGTCATGGTGTTGTTGTTTTTATTTGGTTGTCTCAGCAGTCATCAAGAGGCTTGGATCCTATGGTCCTATAATCAAAACACTTGAGGCAAAAAAATTATATTGGCGAATTGCTCATAGATGACTCGCAGGGCTTCTAGATTATGGTAGCCCCATTCCCATAGCTAGTGATATTCAGTTTTGGGCTAGTAAATAATTACTTTAACTAGCCAGATGACTAGTGGAAAAAACCTTTGTCAGATGCTTCATTTAAGTTTTATTTTGTAAATATGAATATTCTGCCCACTTTTCCCACCCCCAATCTAAGGGGTTTTAAGCTCTATCTCCCTCTTTAGGTGACGTATCTGATTATTACTATTAGTAAAAATTGTATCTATTTAAAGTAGGGCTAGTGGATTTTTTAAAATTCTATAAGCCCTGGACGAGTCCCTTTTTTATGCTTACAATTTGTACAGTCCCGGTCAAGAAATTCATGTGGTCAGTGTGGGGAAACCCTGGTGATAGCTCTCCCAACTGAGCTAGATCACACTCTGCTATGGTAGAGCTGAAGAAGATTGTACATCTTATTTCAAGTCATGTAATCTGTTCCGACTCTGCCTTCAGTAGGTCAGCTACCATATGACCTGTCTTATACAAGCCACTTCATGCCAGTGAGAAAAAGAACACTGATATTTATCATAAATAGTTAAATTTATTATTTTTACATTTTTTGTCACACCTATTCTCTCGCACTGTCTCATATTTCATGATCACTGTCACTTGCATATCGGTTGTCAATATCCCTTGACACCAGTTCCACAATGTCATTATCATCATTGTCATCATCACCTAAATGAATATTAAACTCTTCAATCACAGGGCCATTGTCCACATGAAGAATATATTGCTCATCGTAGTCCTCGAAATTATCGTCGTACAAATTCTCACTGTCCGTATGTTCCTCATTTATCGAAATCCGATCCTCCTCTTCTGTGAAATATCCGTTCATCAAAACCTGATTATTTTCATCATCTGAGAGATCGTCGTCCATCAGAATCTGGTCACCTACTGACACATTGTTCGTTTCATCGTTATTACTGGTACCATTGTTCACTTCATCGTCCGAGTGTATAACCAAATGGCCTTCTGTCGGGTAATGAGATTCCTCAAATCCGTGTTCAGCGTCCGGATTCTCCTCCTCCTCCCAGTCCTCGGACTCCAGATGATTGTCCTCTTCCTCCTCCTGTCTCTCACTGTCCCATTCCCCCAGCTCCTGGGCTATCCGTTTGTATCGCGTCTCACGTAACACACCTTTCGCTCGCAGAGTCTTGGGGTGTTCCGGGCCCAGTATCTCTTCGCTGACTTTGGCCCACTTTTTGAAGTATTCGTAAGCCTTTTTGTAGTCATTGTTGTCTTCATAGACAATACCAATGTTAATATACAGTCTGGAAGTGAGAATGTGTAGTTCACCGTACATCTGCATACACAGATCCATCGCCTCGTTATACAGCTGAAATTAAAATATGAGATATTTTCTTACAGCAATATTCGAACCAAATTGCACGTATTTACAAGTGCTAGCTTAATAACATGCTTAAATTATTAACAAGGATACCTACTGTTATAGTTTCGCTTTGGCATTCATCTTTCTTGTAGCACAATTTTGCTTTCATATGAAGCCTCAACGGACCCAAATGGACACTTAAATATACTGATGGAAAGAAATGAAGGAACCACGTGAGTAGTAACATCAAATGTTGACTACAACCAAAATCCTCGTCCACAAGTATCTGGAAGTTAACCGTGTTACTGGACATCAACCACACAGTACTGACATGCAGTGCCACAATATATCTCTGTAGTTTATACAGACATAACTACGGACATAACTACTCCAGTAGTGAATTACATTTGGTCTCGAACACCATTCGTTCCCTTATTTATTCCCGTATATAAAAATGTATGCACAAGAACTAAATTTAGATGATACACTAATGACCATGTATTAGCAATCCATGTGGATGTGTTAATTATTAGTGTATTATTTGCTACAGGAATGGAGAGCAACTTGGTTGCAGGCACAAACACACTAATGTGACATACAAACAAGAATTCTGCATAACTAAATGTCTCGCCTATCATGAACATTTTCGGTACACTGTGATAGGTGGAACTACAAACCATGTTTTATTGACCTACAACTCGGTAGTCTTTGTGAGAAACTGATCTAAACATGAAATTTTTAGCACAAAAGTTGATGCTGCCACTGTCGTCAGAAAGACCATACCTATATCTCGCCTTTTAACTTCTCACCTTTAACTGCTCCATGCTTCCTCTTGGAGCCAGGACACCTTTTGTCATGAGAGCCTCCGCATAATGTCCCATGTCATTCAGCTGGAGAGAACAAGACAAGTACAGATCATAGAAAAAAAAAAAAAAAAATAAATATATATATATAGTCGAACCTGTACATAACGGTCACCTGCCTATAACGGCCACTATAATCCCCTCCAATACATTTCCTTCCTTATTTGACCTGTCTTTAACGGCCAGCAGTCACTATTTTTCACCCAAAATCACAGGTTGAACCTGCTGTAACGGTCACAAGATGATCATCATGAAGACATTTTTTGGTTTATTTCTTGACCCTGGTTATGTCTTTACTTTTTCCATCATCTTAAAAATTATAAATTAAATATGTTTATATGGCCATGTCTGTAGCTTTGGGTTTATTTTCCATCAAAGTAAAGTTTCATTGTAATTCTCTGATCGTAATTGAAAAATAAACGGGTACTCAATAACTTCCGTGACACGCAGTTACTGGTGATGTAATTCGATTGGTTCTCAGCATCCTTACTGAACAGTAGACGACTTCCCATTGGCTGTACATAATGTCACCTGTATCTATGGTCACTCTATTGAGTCTCAAGAAACAAAACAAATGCGGCGTTATGTTAGGTGTCTGATTGTTTCTAGCCAGACATGATTGGTAAATAAACATGAACTGCTGAAGGCTGCGGTCATTAAATATGTCCCATGTTTGGATTATTTAATGACGTACGATCTTATTCAGCTGTAATCAACGGTCATACTCCACTGAGGGATTAGCAGTGACATGAAACAAACAAATGAGTTACATATGCCACAAGGGTAATAACTTTCAATTAAACAAAATAACTTCTGCAAGTCAATGTCAGTGTTTGCGAAATCTATTAACAAATATGTTTGCATGTAAAATGCCACCGAAAAAAATCATACTGCTTTAACAGAGAATCGGCTTTATTAACAAATCTGACAAAGGCAATTTAAGTGCGTGAAAGATCGCCGATCATTTTGGTGTAGGACGTTCTCAGATTAATTCTATTTGAAAATGGAAAGCTGATGTTCTGGCCAATTTTGACAATAATGTTTCAGCCGAAAGATAAAGGCAGAAGAAAGCAACAGGCAATGGTGACATAAACAAGCTAGTGTGGGAATGGTTTAAAAATGCGACAGTTGTAATATGTCTTAATATATGGGTTCTAATTTTGAACCTGTATATACGGGTCACCTGTCTATAACGACCACTTTTGTCAGGTCGCTTGGGTGGCCGTTATATTCAGGTTTGACTATATATATATATATATAAACAAGAAATCATTTAACTTTTAAGTATCAGTTTACAGTCCATTTTTTTGTGACACAAGTTGAAGATTACCGGAAGAAGTTAAAAAAAGTTGAATAAGTTGGTATCTACTAAAAAAAGATTTTAATTTATCTGAACCCAAAATATAACTTATTTTTAATACAATATTCAAACCTATGCTCAGGGAAAAATACAGTATGAAAGACATGCTTCACTTAAGAAGCTTCTTTTTTGCTAGTTACAATGTTATTTTTAGCAACGTATGTTTTTTAATATACAAAGAAAAACTTCAGATCAGATAGCAGATTGTCTTACCTCTTGAAATATTTTAATAGCCTTGTCAATGTACTTATTGCCCTCTGCCAGGGCCTCGCTTCCTGACAATTCGGCACCCCCTCCACAAGCCTCCCAACTCTCCATGTTGAAGGCCAACTTCATCAAACTCATGGCCAGTTTGAACTAAAATAAACAAAAATAATAAATAAATGAACAAAAACATTAATCCAATTAAGTCGAAAAAGGATTATTAGAATACTAGTAACTTGGTAGTCCTGTTTTATACAAACTGGAGAAAACTTGAGTGTTTTTTCTTTTATAGATACATTACCTGTCCTCAAACAAGTGCACCTCCCCCCCACGCAAGTGGTCTGGTCCGAACATCCCAACAGCCAATGGGATGGCCTAAATTCTTCTACTGCATACTGCTCTCTAGTTCCGGTCACATGACTGTGACTTCCTTCTTTTTCCCTGAGCGCATCGCACGGAGAACAGGAAGCGGGGAGGCCCGGGCGGGATGAATCTTGAGGACAGGTAATGTATCTATAAAAGAGAAAACACTCAAGTTTTCACCATTTCTATAGACATTACCTGTCCTCAAACAAGTGCAGCATTCAACAGATGGTGGTGGGTGCCGAGATCCGTAGATGCTTGTGATAACTCAACCGGAAAGAGGCTGACTAGTGGAAGAATAAGGCCAACCTTGGTAAGCCCTCCTCCTAGGGATGCCCGTCACAGACCAATGCAGGTGATGTTAGTAACAACAACCAGAATGGTGGCATCCATCAGCAGTGGCAGGTACGGCTCCTAGAACACATGGACCAGGAGGCGGAAGCCACATCTCATGCTGGTTCTGACAGGGTGGGAAGACGTAGCCACCAGGGATGCAGGTGTTAGGTAACCCTCACGTATTGAAGTGTTATAGTTTTTCAATAACAAGCGACAACCTAATGAGGTGCATCCGTCCCCCCCGAGTGTTTTCTGTCTAGTACACCAAAGAACTGTTCGTTCAATAACGACTACAAATAACCACATGCAGTGCAGGGTAAAGGTCATCGAGACAAAAGTTCCGGCACCAGTGCGTGAACTGTGCAAAAGAACAAGTCTAAGCAATCCTCACCTGTCGATTCGGTGGACATCTCGGTATGCAGCCCAGAATCAGACAGACATCAACGGCGACGAGGACGGCTTGTATTCAACAGAGTCTGTGCAGCAACAACCGGACCCAGATGATGGAACCCCTCAACGTCTTCTGTGGAGACATCCCTCAGATAATAGTTGGCGAAGATGGAGTCCGTAGCCCAGAAACAGCCAGTGATGATGTGCTGAATGGATGTGTTGCAGTGCAGGGACATCGTGGCGGCCAAGGCACGGAGTTCATGCGGATTGGAAGCAGACGGAGCAGGTAAACCCTCCTTCTGATAGGTGGTCAGGATAGAAGACCGGATCCAGGTGGCCACCGTGTTCTTGGTAATATCCCTCAACCGACTCTGGTTACAGGAGAGGAAAAGTCTTTTGCGATGTTGTCGAAAAGATCTGGTCCTCTCGATGTACTGGTGCAGGGCTCTAACAGGGCACAACGCCAAGTCCTCAACGTCCGCCGGACCAACGATAGAGGAGAGGGCCTGCACAACATACGAGCGAGGCGCTTGGTCTGGTAACTGATTCTTTGCAACAAAGTTCATGAGTAACCCCAAGTTGACTGCACGCCGATCTCGGTGAAAACGTACCAAGTCTACATCAAGAGCATGGAGTTCTGAGACATGGGCAGCCGTGGCGAAACCGAGTAAAAACACCGTCTTTCGCGTCAAATCTTGCAGGGAAGAGGACTCGATCGGCTCATACGGTGCGGTCGATAACGCTCGTAACACCAGATTCAGGTCCCATCTTGGTGGCCGAAACCGGTGTACTTGATCTTCAAGGCGAAACCCTTTGATCATCTTATGGATCTCAGGAATACCCGATAACTTCGTTCCAGTAGTGACATCACGAACAGTAGCGATGACTGAAACGTACCCAGCGATGGTAGACCCCTTCAATCGTAAAGTGGTCCGCAGATACAGCAAAAAATCAGCAAGACGAGGTATTTTGCTGGACACACCATCGGTGAAAGCAGAGCCATCTGACGTTGTAAGCCGCAGTAGTAGATGATCTGTGCGCTTTCAAAATGGCCGCCGTAGACTGTGAAGAAAAACCTTTCTTCCTCAAACTCTTGGAGATAAAGTCCACGCGTGCAGTTGGAACAACTGCGGACGTGGATGGTATAGTCTTGACGTGGGATGCAGCAACAGATGATCCCAGTCTGGCAGCGGTAAAGGATGTGGATCGGCAAGACGTATTAGATCTGGATGCCACAGCGGAGCAATGAGTAACAGGCGACAATGGTACAGCTGAAACCTCTGCAGCACCCTTGGAAGGAGGATTGGTGGAGGAAAAGCGTACGCGTCCATCTGTTCCCAGCTGATGGCCAATGCGTCGAGATCCTGAGCTTCGGGATCCGGCACCGGAGACACGTAAACCCTCAGCTGATGGTTGAATCGTGTGGTGAAAAGATCGATGTTTGGTGTCCAAAGTCTGTCGCACACCCATCGAAACGCTTCCGGATGGAGCATCCACTCCGTCGGCTGTGGAGACGACGGCCGGGACAATGTGCCGGCTAGTTCATTGGAAACCCCTGGAATATGACGAGCCCGAAGTTGCAATGGAATTTCGTCGACCAGCTTGTAGAGACGATAAGTCAACTGCAGCAGACTGCTGGAGTGAGTTCCGCCCTGACGATTGATGTAAGCCGCCGCGGTAGTACTGTCTGTGGCCACCATGAGAGAGGCTTCCGTCAACATCTGTCGCCAATGAAGGATAGCATAGTAGACTGCCAACAACTCTAGCAGGTTGATGTGGAGTCCGAGTTCGCCGGGAGACCACAGCCCTGAAGTAGTCTGGTTGCTTAGATGGGCTCCCCAACCTTCCAGTGACGCGTCGACGAACAGGTGATGAGTGGCTATGAAGGCCCGCATAGAGACACCTTCTAAGACGTTCGATCGGAGCTGCCACCATTGCAGGCTGGAGCGTAGATCGTCCGGAAGTGAGATGATCAAGTCCGGATTGTTGAAACGAACAAACGGGTTGAGAAACATCTGCAATCACCGCAACTGGAGACGACCTCTGAGTGTCAAATCCTGGGCGGAAGTGAGGAGACCCAGGAGACTCTGCCAACCGCGGAAGGTCATTGGAGCGGTGAGGGCTATGGCAATCATGGTCTGGATCTTCTCCCAACGGTCTAAAGGAACTTGAACGAGGCCCAGGTCAGGTCGAAGCCAAGCGCCTATGAACTGTAGAGACTGCGTGGGAGCCAGTCGAGATTTCATGATGAAGACAACATGTGCAGTCAGCCCTGTCTTGCTGTGACACCTCATCAGGCAATCGTCGAGGTATGGGTAAAAGGATATACCTCTGCGATGCAGGAAGCGTGACATCAGAGTCGTGATTCTGGTGAACAGCCATGGCGCTATGGATATCCCAAAGGGCAGGACTGTCCATTCGTAATGCCGACCCTGTAGCACAAACCGCAGGTAGTGATGAAAATCGGCATGCATCGGAACGTGCAGGTAGGCGTCCTTGAGATCTAGCGAGGCAAGCCAATCCCCCGGTCTGATCACGGCTATGACATCTCGCAACGTTAACATCTTGAAGGTCGGAGGAGGAGACAGGTAGTGGTCGTTGAAGACCGCCAAGTTGTGAATCATTCGCAGCTCCGGAGAATCTTTCTTCGGTACGAGAAAGATGTCCGAGTAAAAGCCGGGTGTTAAGTGTGCTTCCGAAATGCTGCGAACGGCTCCCTTCTCCACCAGCTTGTTGACGGACTCCTGTAAAACCTTGACTTGCGTGACGGAATGCCACGGTTCTCGATGGTGAAGTGGTCAATGGAGGGATGGCAGACAATTGCAGACGATACCCTGTCTTCAAGATCGACGTGACAAACGGATCTTGGCAAAGTGTCTGCCAGTTTCGCCAATAACGGCGAAGTCGACTTCCGACCATGGATCTTCAAGTTCGTCAAAACCGAATCGTTGTTCTGGTTCAAAATCAGGGGCGGGCGTAGGTTGAAGCAATCTGAGCAGTCCACGATCTGTTGGCTGGCGTCAACGTCAACCAGGCTTCCCCTGGGTCCGAGCTGGCGGACCGGATGGTCGTCTGACCGGAAACCATCGAGAAGGTTGACCTCGAAAAGAACCTTTCCAGCGCTTAGATGGTGGTTGTGGTGTGAATGTAGACTTTCGCTTCGTGGATTCCAACGTCGAAATAAGTTGCAACGCTTTGACAGTTGCTGTCGACTGTTGGTCCTTATCATTGGCCTTCACCACCTCAGAAACCTTGCCTGCAAACAGCTTCGTTGCGGACCACGGTTGAGCTAACAGCTCCTTCTTATGCTGGAAATCCAAAGTGGATCTTTTCAGATAAGCCTGGCGACGGTATTGCATCAACATCGAGGACATCGAAGTCACCGAAGACGTCAGGAAAGCTAGCATCTGCGCCGATTGCTGAAACAGCGCGTAGCACCGTGCATCTTTTGCAGCAAGGAAAACGTCCAAGTAAGATAACACAAACAAGCAACGTCTCTGGGCAGTATCCATGGCTTGTACTTGTTTGTCCGTCAAATCCACGGTTGACGACTTCCCAAGACGGTGAACATCTTCATCCAAAGACGGAGCTCCATCTGTAAAGGGCATGTCAAACACCGGATACATACGGTGACCCCAAGACGGGAAGGCGACGAAAGACGCTGTGTCTTTAAAAGTGCGGTCTAAATCTGTCGCCACCTCGGATACGAGTGTACCGGCTGCCAAGGAACAGATCACCACATCTTCCGGAGGGACATCAGTCGCTATCATCGGTGTCGGTCCCTTCTTGGACGGCGTTGGTGGATGTGGCAAGGACGGCAACATGTCATAGACGGCCGCCAAGCAATCCCTCATATTCATATGGTCAGGAGAGTCAGGCTCATCAATGATGGAAACCGCTGTAGGCGCTGCATCTCCAAAGTCTCGAAGCACTCGAGCACAGGCTAATCGATCCGCCGAAACAGAAGTCACTGGTGAACCGGACCGTCCATGGTCCGGTTCCATCGAGAACCCTCTGAAGCCTCAATAGAAGGTCTGCGCTGCCGATCCACGGAACCCGTGCAGGTCGTGAGGAATGGCTACGGGCCCGGCTCCGGTCCCGGCTCCGCTGCGCCGAAGATGACTTCCCCGCTGAAGATCGGTGATCCTTGGAGGCCGTGGAACGTCTAACTGATTGAGTCGGCTTGTCAGAGGGCTGCGTAGGAACCGCAGGCCTGTCATCTGAAGTCTTGCGTCCTGGAGCCGCACCCCCCGAAGAGGGGACTTGAACCGGAACTGACCCCAAACCCGCCGGGTCTGGTAAGGCCGCCATCGACGCCATGGTCTCTTTCAGCATAGTGGGTAGCATCGAACGTAATACATCTGCTACGGAGTCTGCAATTGACGGCGAAGATTCCACTTTCTTGGCTCTCGCCGACACTACCTTCAAGTACGCCGCGAACTCGACAGTAGACAGGCCCGAACACAGGTCGCATCTCGAAGAGAGGCTACAAGGAACACGGCAACCCGGACATAAATCATGAGGGTCGCCGCCTGCAGTGAACGTTTTACAGCGTAAACACGCTCGTACCTGTCGCTGAACATTAACATCCGACATGATAATAAGTTTTCAATCTGTGAAAGAGAAAGAAAAAGAATCCATGACACAAACACAAAGCCGGTCAACAAAGACGCCATTTTGCAAATGGCGTCCGACACGACAACCGGCAATATAACAACATTTCATGTAATTAACACTTGGCAAGTCAAGCGAAATACGCGAAAAACATACGAAAGCTAACGAATTAAGGTGAAAAACCATTCCACCCAACACAAAGCCAGTCAATACAGACGCCATTTTGCAAATGGCGTCCGACACGACAATCGGCAATATAACAACATTTCATGTAATTAACCGCTTGGAAGTCAAGCGAAATACGCAAAAGAAACATACAAAAGCTAACGAAAGCTAACGAAATCTAAGGTGAAAAACATTTCACCCAACACGAATACAAAACCAAAGGTCTTATAAAAAAAGTTGACTCCAAACAGAGCCAAGCAAAAGGACGTCCAGACCCTTTAGCGAAGAGAAAAAGAAGGAAGTTACAGTCATGTGACCGGAACTAGAGAGCAGTATGCAGTAGAAGAATTTAGGCCATCCCATTGGCTGTTGGGATGTTCGGACCAGACCACTTGCGTGTGGGGGAGGTGCACTTGTTTGAGGACAGGTAATGTCTATAGAAATTAAGAATGTAAGGATTTAGAAATAGATTTTGAAGCAGACATATGCCATATTTTAAACAGGCCTCCGAGAATTGAAATTTGGTGTAAACCATTTAGGGGTTATGGGAAAACAAATTCAGGTATGTTTGCACAACCTGTCGTGACCATGTAAATGATGTCCTTATGACCAGCCTTATGTCCAATGGCTTGACTACGACACCACTGAGGCTGGTAGGTACAGGGTTCGCAGCCCTGTACTGGCTCCCACCCAAAGCGAGTTTTAACGACTCGAAGGGTAGGTGTAAGACCACTACACCCTCTTCTCTCTCACTAACAACTAACCCACTGTCCTAAGACAGACAGCCCAGATAGATGAGGTGTGTGCCCAGGACAGTGTGCTTAAACCTTAATTGGATATAACAATGAAAATAAATTTGAAATGAAATGAAAATGGTGTCCTAAATTTAATGTGCAAATGAAAAATAGATTACACAAAAGTAGACTTGTGCGTGCAATGCACAAACGAAACCATCATTCTCACTATTTTCAGAGTTCTGTTTACGAAAGGTGGGTCGATGTAACTTAGTTACAGTCATAATGCTTTTGTATTTTCTCAAAAAAAAAGTATTACAATGAAGTGCTGCTACTTGCTTAATATAAACATTTTAGGACAAATAACAAATGCTATTTTTATGATGATAACACAATAAATTACCATACAGTAACAAAGATATTAGTAGTGACCAAAGTAACATTATGTGAGTGACAAACTTTGTGATATGATCCTGGTAACGTCTTCCTGATAGCTATTGACTTTCTGCCGTAATATATTGTCTTCCTGAGGTCAGGGACTTGACACGGAGAAACAAAGTCATTTAACTTCAGTTTCTGAAAGCAAGATATTAATACAAATGAATATGGTAAAACATTGCTCACTTTATTAATTACAGTTACTTCTATTTCAAAAGAATTTAAATCATATGCTTTTTTTAAACAATAAAATGTAGTAATATTTGGAAAAGTATTTATTACCTGGCATGGCTATAATTTACTAAACACAAACACGTGTAGATTTCCAGTTTAAAGTAACTATTATACTTTCAGGACTTTCCCACAGAATATCCCAGAGATTGCATCATTTTAAAAATGGTTTATTTCTAATATTTGTTATTACCTTTTATCCCAAATTTTTTTTTAAACTTTCAAACAATTTTTAATAATGTTTTAGCAAGTACCTTTAAAGAGCCATTAAGCACCTAATTGCATGTATGCCGGTGAATCTTTACACTGTATATTATTAGTAACAAAATGAGATAACTTGCTTCATCGTATATCTCGGCCATCAGTGCGAACAGCTCCACCATGCGGTGAGGTCGTGCACCCAGCTCTATTTCCTCGATTTTCATTGCAGTTTTCAGCAGCTCCAGTGCCTCATGGTGCTTGCCTGCTTGAATCCTGAAATATATTATGTCGGTCTTCAGTACAGAGGAAACCCACTACATTATCTTCTTTAGCAGTAAGGGATGTTTTATATGCACTTCACCAGCACAGATGGGTTTGCTGTGAAGGGTGTGTGTGTGTGTGTGTGTGTGTTATATCACCAAAAGCTGTGATGTGTGTCGACTTGACATAAATCAAAAGTATTTACTAAATTAATTCTTAAAATCATTCTATACTTTTAGTGATCTTTAAATTCATAAAACAAGATGATACATGTATAAATAGTAAGTTGTTTCAAACACACATTTGACAAATAATTACTCTTGGAATCACCAGGCATCTACAATGACCATTTAAAAGTAACATGATAATTTGGATGTTGCTTCAACGCTGTTGTCTAAATTGAAACTGCTTTAAACCCTGCTTTAATTGCCAAGATAAAATGAAGAAATCATCCATACTGAAATGCTGTACTGTCAGAGTATGACAAATATTTAGAAAAGTCACTAGCCACAGAGCTAGTGGGTTTGTGAAAACCACTAGCCCACCAAGATAAAGCACTAGCCCAAATTCATGATCAATTATAACTGGATTTTTATATAATTTTTGTAACATTACACATTTACGAGTATAACAGTAAAATAAAACAAACACTTAAATCATGTTGTAACTTTCGTTTTTTTTGTCATGTTGTACGTTTGGTTTTTTGTCAAGTGTGATCCATCGTCATTGTTCCGTTTTTGCTTTTTCCCTTCCCCCGGGGAAAAATAATTGAGCAAACCCACTATATCTAAACCCACTATCAAAATAATTAAATTTAAATGAGGGTATGACAGTGTGACACACGGTAATAGATGGTTCAGTGTATTCGGTAGTGGGTTATACATTTAGGGCCCTACTATTTATGTCGCCAGGAACGGTGATGCCAGTTGCTCAAATACAGGGCATTATCCCGTGTCGGACCAATATCAAAAGAATATAACGGCGACATCTAATCCGTTCATCAAAGGTATCATCTTGTATTGGCAGCTGTGACGGATTATCCAGACCGCTACATCATACATGTAATAGGCCAAGCAGAGTCATTGCATGTGCAGTTACCATTTAAGTCAATTGTTTTCCTGATTGCCAACAACCACATGTCAGTGAAGTGTTAAATTTGAAAACAATAGGTAAATAAAACAAACATTGAAATTCAAAGTATGACTGGGGTTTACTTGATTGAGATTAACCTGTCGTCGCGATTGGTGATTTCCAAGTTCTTACCCTAAAACATATGTGCGAGATTAACTACCACGTGACGTATCCAACCAATCAAAACACGCATGTCATTAGACTTATTTCCTGTGCCAGAAACATGAAAGGGAAAAGTAAACAATGCATGCTGTAACTGTGGCGATGTAGAGATAGCATGTTACTACAGTTTGCAGACCTAGTTCAAGCGGATTATTATTATATACTGATTGCGTTGTTGATATTATTCGATGACAAACGTCACAATCAAATTTATTAAACGAAATTTCATCCGTAAGAAAAAAACAAAAAAACACACGATCAAGCGATAAATAGGGGGGCTAGTGGTTTTGCATTTCTCACTAGCCCAAACATAAAAACCACTAGCCACGGGTGTCGGGCTAGCGGATTTGTCGAACTCTGGTACTGTGAAACAATAACTATGACACATACACAACCCTGCAGACTTTTTCATACTGTATTGACACCGATTCTTCATTAACTGTCTCGTCTTCCTCAAACTTGGTCAGAGCTGCCTCGTAATGTGATATCATTTCTGTTGAGGTGCCAACCTAAACAAATGGAAATGAAAAACAGACTTAACATAGCTATACTTTCCTTTCTCCTTCTAACAAAGTCATTAATAAAATAACAGTTATTTGCAATCAACATCCATTGCATTACCCATCATGCTTCCACAAAATAACAAAATAAGAGGCACATCTAGTCATCGGCATCAGTGGAGTTGCACCCAAAGCAATGAATGTTTAACAACACCAAAACACAAAAAATACATTGGCTATTGAATGTCAAACAAATGTAAATGTATGAATGAATTGATGATCAACATCTATTAAAATTCCCACCCAACACAAGTCTGGCTTGTCAGTGGCTTCATTAGCTTTTATTTAAAAAGTAACTTTTCCCTGCCATTCTAAAAAAACTGTCCTTTACAAATCTGCTTTATTCCTACCTTTCTCCAAAATGAAAGAAGAAGTGAGCTGTATTCATCGTTATACAATTTGTCAAATGTCTGCCAGTCACACAGACATTGCCACAACCTGTATTTGTCTTCAAGGCATACAAGGTGATGTGGGTACTCCTGGAAGAAAAGAAAATTATACAAATATTATAATAATTTCTCATAATGCAATAATCTTCTCATGTGAAACAACACTGTAATATAAATGGTATTCTACTGGAACCCATTTAGTATTATCTATAATTTGCAGTAAGATTATGTGTATGGTTATGAACTTTGAATCACTTAAAATTTGCAGGGTTTTTTTTTAGAAATATTTTAAAATATTTTTTACGTAACTTTAATTTAAAGGTGGTTTCAGTGCAAACAATTTTTTTAAATTTTTATAGTTTTTAAGAAAACCTGGTAAGTAAAAAAAAACCCAACCCAACAAAGTAAGTATAAATGGAAAAAGTTGAGGTCACTAAAAAAATAAACACCACTTTTATCACCTGTGCGACAAACACACACAATACAATACGTCTTTATGCACAAGAGGTAAAAATACCTCAACTTTCCGATCCATGTTAGTAACCTGAGCAAAGTAGTCTGCCAGTTTTTTGTGCCACCAGTAGTATGCATCTGGTTTCTCCTCTTCGCATCCCTGTTCCTCCTCTCCATCATCTTCACACTTCTGGAAGTACCTAAAAACAGTGTTTGTTGATGAGTTCATTCAACACATGTCCCTCTCTCAATAACACCTGAAAACAGTGTTTGTTGATGAGTTCATTCAACACATTCCCCTCTCTCAATAACATCTGAAAACAGTGTTTGTTGATGAATTGGCTACATCAACACAAGCTCTCAATGATATCTGAAAACAGTATTTGTTTAAACGTCTTTTCCATTCAATAACATTTTGTATCTGTTGATGAGCTGGCTACATTGAACATAAGCTTCTCTCAACATAGATTATAACTGAAAACATTATCTGTTGATGAGCTGGCTACATTGAACATAAGCTTCTATCAACACAGATTATAACTATATAAAGGTTCTCTCAAAATAGATAAATGAAAACAGTATTTGTTGATGAATTGTCTATACTGAACATAGATAAATGAAAAACATATCTGTTCATAAGCTGTCTACATTGAATATAAGCTCCTCTCAACAATGATGTCTGAAATAGTGGTTTTGTTTGTATGTGGTGATAAGCTTCTCTCAAAATATTTGTGGTAGAGAAAACTATGGCTATTTGGCTCTAACAAATGGTTATTTCAACACTTTCAAGACAGATGGACAAAGAAAGAGAAATCCACGGGATGGCATTTTCACATAAGACTACTTCAAAATAAAGAAGAAGCACGATTTCGCAAAATACCAAGGTGTTTTTCAATTTTTACAAACACTTTTATCACAGCTACTGGTGGGGGGGGGGTTTCAAAGACTACATATGGGGTATCAGCAATGAATGAGACAAGCTAATGCTCAGTGATCTGTAAATGAATTTGTCCTATTTACTTTTTGCGGACAGCCTTGCTGAGCGCCCTGTGATAAAAGTCGAGCCGGCCCTCCTTGCTGTCTCCATACGGTCTGAGGAATGGTCTGAGCGTGGTGAACACATGCTGCCACTTCTCCTCGGCGAGACACCCACCCTGCTTGACCTTGTCCTTCTCTGAACACTCCTTCTCTTCTGCAAATACACCCAGATATAAGTTATAGGATAAAAGATATTACGTGTCTATTAAAGGGTAACTTGATCATAAATAAATACCTCCTGTCTTGGACAAAAGAAAGAATGATGCACTCAACACATTTTATTTACAGTTATATGGCGTCAGACATATGGTTAAGGACTGCACAGATACTGAGGGAGGAAACCCGCTGTCGCCACTTCATGGGCTGCTCTTTTCGATGAGCAGCAAGGGATCTTTTATATGCACCATCCCATAGACAGGCTAGCACATACCACGGCTTTGATGTACCAGTTGTGGTGCACTGGCTGGAGCGAGAAATAGCCCAATGGGCCCATTGACAGGGATGGATCCCAAACCGACCGTGCATCAAGCGAATGCTTTACTACTGGGCTACGTCCTGCCCATGTCTTGGACAAAGGAATGATAGTATGCTTTTCTAATTAAAACAATTAATAACTGCATGCTGCTGCCACAAAAGCTACTCATATCAAATAAAAGCAAGACATATTTAATATCAACTTTGCTACAGACAGGCTTTATGGGCAGGGACTGGACACAGATCAATCCTACAATTTAACGCACCTCAGGCAATCACACCACTGCCATGCTATATCCTATTCCTTTACTAGCAGTAACTTAACGATTCAACATAAATTGCCATTTAAACAGGTGTGATTTTTCGTAAGATGCCCTCTAATGCAGGTTTGACAGTTTTCATTAGGATAAATGAGTATAATAATTGTAGCATGACAAGTCAAGAACTATATTTTAGACACATTAGAAATCTCGAGGGGTCCGGACTGGTGAAATGTAAAAAAAAAGAGGAAATCTAGAGGGGTCCAGGGGCAATAAAAATTAAAATGCGAGGAAATGCAATGTTCCATGAGAGGAAAACCACTGATCCAAGGAGAATTCCCACCCCTGATAGGTATATTTTGAAATACCAGTCATATGTTCTGAGGTGGCTACTTCAATATAAGTAACCAATGGCTTTCAGACATGACATGTGTGTCTCACCTTTCTCATCATATGGTGATGGTGGCATCAAAGTGTCTTCTTCTCCAAGTATTTCACGAAGCTCACACTCCAGCAGACCAGCAGCTGATGCCTCCAACAAACAAAGAGTAGCAACAACCAGGTTACCTCCCCTTTCACTCTCAAACCGAGACAGTAACTGTTCCAATAAACTGTAAAATATAATGTAGACTGTTAACATCTTCTTAAAACAAGATCAACAGAACTATGGAATAATATTTTAAATGAATGCTATGACAAGATATGACCATAATTTTACTTACATAAAGGCTAACATGATATTTTTTATGGATACACAAATGAATATCCATGGCTTATTTTCAATAAATGTAGACTCAGATTCTTCACCTCGAATGACCTATAGTCTTCTACCATACACTAATTTACCATCTAACTTATATAAATGAAATCTAATGCTCCTCTCCCAAATTAAATGTGATAAAATTATAGGCTAAATTTATGTAGCTAAACTCCTGTGTTAAATATTAAATAAACATGGAGGTTTAGTTAAGTTACACAGGGAATTTGACAAAAGAGGTAACATACAATTTCTTTTTTAGCTATTATCTTTCAGCAAACAAGCCCAGTGAAAGATGTTAATAAACTGACTCTTACTTCAAAAGGCCTTCGGGGAAATTGTTGATTTTTTCTGTAATGAGTAGACTGCCATCCAGCCGACAGAGTTCCTCACACGCCACGGACAGCCACAGCGGGTTTTCTGACGACTGATGATCCAACAGTTTACACAGCTGGTGTTCTGGCAGTTCCTTGCCATTTCTACTCAACATGTCCTTCACCATATTCTAAATAATTAAAATTACACCTAGAAATAGTTCTACCGTAAGGAGTTTTGTTCTGTCAGAATAGATAAACAAGGTTAAAGTTGTATGCCACCTTTATCATTCAACTGCAAGGAAGTGAAGGGAATAAACAGCGTACTAAGGGAAGTAATACTGGATGGATGGATGGATGGATGGATGGGTGGGTGGGTGGGTGGGTGCGTTTATGGATGGGTGGGTGGGTTTTGGGTGGGTGGGTGGATGGATGGATGGATGTTTGGATTGATGTTTGGATGGATGGATCGATCAATGGATGGATGGATAGATGGATGGATGGATGGATGGATGGATGGATGGATGGATGGATGGATGGATGGATGGATGGATGGATGGATGGATGGATGGATGGATGGAAAGATTAGACAGGATGGAAAGAAGGATGGACAGATAAGATGAATGGATAGATGTTTTTTTCAACAAGCCCATACCCATATCAGGCACATAATATGTATAAAAGAGCTAGGTTACATAGTTTTAATCTTGTTAAGAAGTAATTTCGCAATACAAATTTAAAGTTGAGAGTCTGGACAGAGTGTACTCACATTCCAATTCTAAAATCAGTTTTGGTCAAGTATTACTGTGCTTGCAAATGTGAACTCACGTTTCTTGATATCACATCCAACGGCTTGATATGTAGTTCTATAGATTTAGTCTCTCTGCTCATCAAAGCAGTGTGGTGAGTAGTGTCATTAATCACAGAAAAAATACACCGAACCTGTGGAGCAAGTTTCCGTGGCAACCAGCTAATCACTCTGGCAGCCTGGTCTTCTCCAAACTGGAAAGTAATAATAAAATTAATATTCCTGAACTTCAAAGTTATGCTGTAAATAAACTGTAAAACTTACAAAATCCATAATTCTTAAAAGTACAGTAGATAATTGTTTTTTCTGTTATGACATGGGTACCAGGAAGTGAAAAGCAACTCTCTTTTGATTTGAAAAGCATGCATGAAATTTTATTTTAAGTCCTGCAGTCCATTAATATTATTGCAAAGCCAAATAAATTTGAACTAGAAAAGAACCAAAGGAAATGAATATTTCAGCACATTTTAAAATACTGGTTGAGACCTGAAAAAAATCAATACAAGTGCTGTACCATTATCAATCATCAGCCATCGGAAGTCAAACATTTGGTCATTTTGACATATAGTCTTAGAAAGAAAACCTGCTACATTCTTTCATTAGTAGCAAGGGAATGTTTTATATGCACCATCCCACAAACACACACCACAGCCTTTGATATACCAGTCGTGGTGCACTGGTTTAACAAGAAATAGCCCAATGGGGCCCACTAACGGCCTAGACTAACCGCTCAACAGGCTTTACCACTGGGCTATATCCTGTCCCCTGTCTGTAAGAAAGTAAAAAAACACGGTTGAATATAGTTTGCTGTCTCATTATAACATATAGCTTATTCAAGCTATAGATACATAATGATGGTATGAAAACTCTTCACTTTATTAGAATGGCAGAGCTGACCTGGTTAAGAGCATCAATGAAGATGATCAGAGGTCTTGTGTTGGGGTTCGACAGCACACTACAACACAAGTGAGCCGTCGCATCCAAGTCCTTTGGCATATTGCTCGAATCCTGTGAGAAACAAAATAAAAAAGTCATGAAATATTTTAAGAAAAGAAAATTCAAGTCAATCTTTTGTTATCCAAACAAGCTAGTTCATTAATTGTCAAAGGACATTACTTACACAAAATAAGAAATAAAAGGTCAAATCCACAAAAATTAAATCGAAGAAGAAACAGGATAAAATGTATAATATAACATCACAATGTTATTCATACTATACTTAGAAATGTACATGCCATGGACATTTAGTACTAGCACCGATACACCAGTGGAGTGGGGGCAAATATTACTCGGATCTAACCAAGTGGCCACCTTCACCAAAAAGGCACCTGTCTTAAGATGCCAGTGTTCCATTCTCTCAAATGATCCACACCTGTCTCAAGATGCCAGTGTTCCATTCTCTCAAATGATCCACTCTAGTACAAACTGACCTGCAGTAAGCAGTCATTTGACTTCAGAAGACAGGTTTCATCCTCGCTGATGTCACAGAGATATCACTGTATACTTGTGCACTAATTAACCTTTAAAAACTTTAACATGTTTTTTGTCAAAAATTAATCTAGTAGTCTAATTATTAATACCTTGGCAACCTCGGTTTCCCTTAGTAACCTCTTCAACATGGGTTCCAGGTATGTGGATCCGGGCACAGCTCCG
The DNA here is from genome assembly GCF_016097555.1 of Gigantopelta aegis. Lineage (NCBI taxonomy): Eukaryota > Metazoa > Mollusca > Gastropoda > Neomphalida > Peltospiridae > Gigantopelta > Gigantopelta aegis. The sequence continues at coordinate 17,735,481 of NC_054704.1, forward strand.
ACAAAATGGTAAAACACATGCCAAGATTTCCCTCCATCACTGAAACATAATCACAAAGAAATTAATGCAAAAATATTTAAACAGTATTCTTTAAAATTACAGTGAAACCCCTCTGAACTGGATACTCACCGGGCCAAATAAAAAGTTTTTAGGGGTACCCAGTTTAGTGAGGTTACGTTCTGTATTGATATTAAAAAGGGACCGTGAAAAACATCAGGTGATGGAATTCTGTTTTACAGAGGGTCCGTTTCTGAAGGGTTTCACTGTATTGCATTTCTAAAATGTATATTCTTCAGGTTGATACAATGTATTGTAAGAATAAATATGAAACCGTGTTAGACACTGATGGTCGAATGAAAATACTTACACGTGGATTTCATCATTCTCCACTTTTTGTAGTATCACATCAGCAGCTTTACATAAAATAGAAGATTTGCCACAACCAGGACGACCTAACAACAACAATGGCACATCCTTTTCTTCCTGAAGAATATAGTCTTCAATCTGCAAAAAACCCATAATGTATTGTAACAGTTATAGAATAACAGAAAATAATAATGAAAATTTACGCAACTCAATAATGTGATGCACAGTTTGTCCACTATTCGAATACATCAGTTATATAATTGATGGTACCCAAAGGGATTGTAAATGCAATTGAAGATAAAGTTTGCTTTGTTTATTGATATCACTAGAGCACACTGATTGATTAATCATCAACTATTAGATATCAGACATTTGATCATTCTTACACAGTCTTAGTGCAAATCCACTACATTTTTTTTATTAGCAGCTCTTTCCTATAGAGGACTGTACATATCACAGCCTTTGATATACTAGTCATGGGGAACTGGTTGGACAAGAAAAAAAACAATCAGAGAAAGGCTCCACCAAAGGGGTTCGATCTTATGGCCCGAACACCTTAGGCAAGAGCTGAAAGATACATAGGCCACTTCCCAAAAAGAAATGGTTTTGAAAATTGGGGTGTTAGATAAATTTTCAATCCATGAAGGAGGATCATTTCTATGACCACCATAATTCAGACAAGTACTACCACTAAGCAACATCCCACCCTAGCTCGAGATATATATACTTACTTTCTGTACAACACTATCTCGACCTAGAACCAGTTGACTCTTGTGGTTGAGAAACTCCCTGTGGGCAGCCTGCACAAAGCTGTCTGGGTGATCAGAGAGCTGGGGACTTTCTCCGCAGTAGTCGTACGCTATTCTCTGCTTCAAAAACTCTAGTATCTGAAACACAAGTATTTTTAATCAGGGCCAGCTCTGCCACTCGCTAAATTCATCAACTGTGAATTTTAAAACAACTGACGAATTTTAAGTTAATTTGGCAAAATAATTGCCAGTTATGATTGATATTTTTTTGAAAAATAACTATTGATGTTTGCTATATTTCAAGTTTAATAAATGATTTACCAAATTTTCTGCTTGCCCAGTGCTATCTCTGCTTAATTGCACAAATCAAAGATATGTACTCAGAACAAAAATCTGAACAACGTTACAGAATCCTGAAAAGGACAGGATTATTTTGAACTTTTTATCAAAGAACAAGGACAAAAAAACATTTTTTTCCGCAAACTAGAATCCAGAATTTCAGTTAAATGCAGAAGTTTTTCATCTCTCAAAATAAGTACAGCAAAACAAAAAAACAAAAAAGCTCACTCAATACAACTGTGTCTTTATTCATTATCCAAGAAAAATAAGACCTTAGATGACTAAATATATTAGCACACTTCTGGAAAGATGGCATTGATATAACACTTCTGTTGGAACACTGAAATGTCATTTATGATCTTTGTGTAACTTCAAAGTGATTAAAAGCCCCACAAACATCTCACCTGTGTTTTGAGGACATCATCCAGCTTTAGCTGAGGTCTGTGTTTGTGATCGAGTCCCTTATACTCACAAGTGTAACGTTTGATTCTTTTGGCCTGAAGAACAAAATTAGATGCCAGTCATTAGAAATACATTATACAACACAACTATACTCTTACATGTTTTATTTTATACTCAGATTTATTCCTAATTAATTACTTAGTTCTTTGCAAATAACTAGTATATGCAATAAGGATACACACAATTATCAATTGTGTGATGGGAAATGGCAGGTAAGTGGCATTTATGGCCACAAGAAACAAGCATTCTGAGAATACTGCTAAAGCAATACATACATTTTCTTATCTTAAAAATTCAAGGGCCATAACTCTGAAAAAAATGTGTAACTAGCCATGAAAGTCAAACTTAATTTTTAATAGTACATAACAAAAATTAATGAATGAATGAATGTTTAACGACACCCCAGCACGAAAAATACATCGGCTATTGGGTGTCAAACTATGGTAAATGCAAAAACAATTGTTTAATGATCAACAGCAATATAAAAATTCAATAGTTCAATTAAAACACAGTGTAAAGAACTGTGCAAAAATACAAATATCACAGATAGATAAAATTAAAATTTACAATAAAAGTCAGTATCTCGAAGAAATTGTAATAAAAGTTCTGGATGGAATCGAAAAGATTCCATCACATTTCTGACCAAATATATCTTTTTGCATTTCTTTCAGAAATTGACACTCCACCAAAATGTGGCATACCGTCAGAAGACACTGACAGCGCTCACACTGAGGTGGAGGATCTTTCTTTAAGATAAATGAATGGGTTAAATATGTATGACTGATGCAAGCATGACACAAGACTATTTCAGTACATATCAAAGTTATACACAAAATTGTAACTCAAAATCTCAATGCATTGTGAAAGAAACATCAGAAAACACATTTTCGTATCTCCGAACTTCAAGGGCCATAACTCGGTGAAAAATGGGTAAATCACCATGAAAAGTCAATCTTGATCTGTAACAGTACATGATAAAGCTATACACAAAATGTCTGCTCAATATCTTAAAGCATTATGAAAAAACATGCGGAAAACTAATTTTTGTATCTCCTAAGTTCAAGGGACATAACATAAATCACCATGAAAGTCAAACATTATTTATAACAGTACATAATAAAGCTATACACAAAGTTTCAGCTCAATATCTCAAGGCATTGTGAAAAAAGATTTGGAAAACTGCATGTGGGACAGACAGGCAGACACACAGACAGAAGGACGGAGATGAAACCTATAGTCCCCTCCCGTTGGACTGGTAGGGAACTAACAAGCACCTGATGTGGCTGGAGAAACAAGAACTAGAATGTGGAAGTGGGTAGCAAAACAAGTTGAAAGATAGATGGAGTTGCAAGACAGGGAGAAAATGAGATGGAAATCAGACAAGAGAAAGGAAAAGAGGAAATAGTATAAAAATAATAACAATAACAGTTATAGAGTGTGCAAGTGTCAGTCGAACAAGGGTATCACCTGGATTTATTTCTTATGTTAAAAAGAAATTGGTTTTATCAAATACAGGTAGGAATGCCAAAGAGGGCATTAGCATTGTGTTGCCACTACATGTATAGTGTACAATCTACTGCCATGTGGATTTCCATAATGTTTTTGTTTGGTTTGCGGCTTTTGGGGGAGGTTACGGGGGTGGATAATAATAGAGATTAATATTTAAAAGAATTAAAAACTCATTTACTGGAAACTTCTGAGAAATTTTATCTCGTGGTCCACATATTTTTTCCGAAGCAGACGTTCTTTGAACAAAGTACTTTTGTTCATCAGTGGGAATTGTTTTTAAGAAGGAGTCATTTCTGAACAGAAATATAGCTGAAATTCAAAAAAAAAAAAGATTACAAATAAAATCCAGTTATTTCATAAGCATTCATGTTTACAAAATAAAACAATAAAATATTTTCAAATTATTTTTAAAATAATGCCACACTGTAGTCATTGAGCATATTTATTTTAAACTGGTATTTATTATTTAAGATCAAATTTAATAAAGGTTATTATCACACATTTACTTTAGATTCATATTAATTTTAAAATATAATGTGCAGAAAACCTGCATTTAATGTATATTATTAAATAGACGTGGCTGTTTAGGAAAGTTAAATGTGACTATGCTATAAATTCCTTTTGTAAAATCGACCCTAAATATGTTCTTTATTATTATGCATTATAGTTAGAACTAGGTAACAGTCAGCTGTTGACTCACAGTTTAGATTGTCCTCGCGGTAGGCACCATAAAGCACTTGGAGATCTTCCACTAACAACCCGTATGCTTCAATGTAGTCTTCTATCACCTCGTCAGCATACTCACCCCACATCGGCACCCAGCCAACAGATTCACTGAAAATAAAATGGAACAGAAAATAAATAGTATCATCTGTCAATGGTAGGTGCTGTGAAACTGACATTAGTGAAATATAAACTGAAAAATGATACTCAGTAAGTGACATATGAATATTATTTCTCATAAATTATGATACAACATATAACAGCATATGCAATATTCTAATTACTATCACAGACTTGTTATTTCCTTCTTTTATTCCATGATACTATGTTGGCATATCACATTTTGGGTTTTTTTAATTATTTATTTAAAGCACTGTTAAAATTTGACAAAATACTACACACAATCTTTGAGGTTTATTAAAATATCATTTTAATTTCCATTCTCAGTGTTATACATTTTGTATATATATGCTTTTAAAGTTTTTTGACAGTGAAGTGAAGTTCTAATAAACAAATGTTTGTTAGTTTAAAAAACAAGTCTATGACAGGTAAACAATCTATAACAGAACTACAGTTAGAAATGCCCGAGTCTCACCATGACAGATTGATAAACAAGGGCATTACGTTGTTGTAGTAGCAGTTCTCGATGCTGGTTTGAACCTTCTCCAGGTCAGACACGTTCCGTCGATCGGGATGACGGCCACCCTATAACACACACAAAATATCTTTACAACACATTCAATTTTGTAACAGATGTAGTACAAACAATATTTAATGTTTTTAATCAAACTACCAAGATTTCCACCACCACAGGTAATTATTCTACACTACATTTCTTGTCAATGACTCTTAATGTAAAAAAAAAAAGAACATGTTTTATTTACCGACACACTCAACACATTTTATTTACGGTTATAGGACATCAAACATATGGTGAAGGACCACACAGATAATGAGAAAGGAAACCCACAATCGCCACTTCATGGGCTACTCTTTTCGATTAGCAGCAAGGGATCTTTTATATGCACCATCGCACAGACAGGGTAGTACATACCACAGCCTTTGATATACCAGTCATGGTGCACTGGCTGGAACAAGAAATAGCCCAATGGGCTCACCAACAGGAATCAATCCCACTGGGCTACATCCCACCCCTGACTGTTAATGTTGCATTTATACTTAAAGAGATTTGCAACAGATTTCCCAACATAAGGAAGAGGAATTTACTTTCAAACGCTTTCACTGTGAATGCTGGAAATTCAATGTGTCTTCACATTGTTTTCAGGTCATTCACTTTTTAATGTTTTTAAAATAGCATCTTTGCATTAGTCAAGATTCTTAGGACCAAATAAAGACTGCATATTAAATATGAATAATATTAAAGTATTCACAAAGCAGACCAACATTTATATAAGCCATGATAGCATGCAAATGGATCCCTTATGAATCACCAGGACTATGTTTTACTTGCATGCACACTATTAATAGACCATTTTATATCAATGAAACAAACAACTCCAAGCATTATCATACTTGTGTGTTGTAAAAGAATACACAATATATTTAACAAATTGTATTACCCATTTTACAGACTGTTCTATGAATTTTAAATTCTTCTGTTCACACCATGTTCGTAAGTCCGGTAAAATCTGCAAAATAATTTTATATATTATAAAAAAAATATATATATATATATATATGCTAAAGTTAACATTATTTAGCTAAATATTTGGTATAACAATATTGCAAGAATTACAATAACAAATTTTAATGTGACATTTAATTAAGATTAATGTGCTACATAAAACTAGAGAAGATACATAACATTATCAATTTGAACTCAATCAAATGTGTATACACACTGAACCTTTTTTTTTTTGGGGGGGGGGGGTGTCAGATCTCACCAACCTTATTTTGCTGAAACATATATACATGTTCCATCTTGTCTATGAGGTTCAAAGTATGCATTAAATATATCTTCTAGAATTATCACATACGGTGTAGTTTAGTTATAGAAATAATAACTGTAGGACATAGTCACAAGTTATTCACACAAATTCTGCAACTTAAACTTCAAATTAAAACAAAATATCTTGTATGTTGTTTTCCATATGAAATATATTGTAATTTATTTTCCATACAGAGTTGCTACTTTAATCTGTAACAAAAATTAACACTTACAGTGTTTCCCCCATGATTTTTGTTGGCAAAATAATTTGACTTTAACTGAGCCCTCAAAGAATGCGAAAATGCTATGGTAGTTCGGAGGCATGTTCCCCAGTAGTTTTTTTTAATTTCCAGTTGTTTTTAGATGCATTATGGAATACATGAGGGTGTCATGTACATTTATAGAAGAAGATATTTTAAGATAGATTTTAATAATAATGTTTATTATTATTAAATATTTGCATAATGTCAAAACAATAATTTGAAAAAGAAATATAAAAGTATTAGACTAAGCACAAATGGATAATACATATGATATTACTGAATTACTGATTGTAAAATGTATTATCTGTTATTATCTATTTATCAAAAAGTAAAACCCAGGTCTTCTAGAATTTTTTTAAAATCCACTAACCATGGGATTGGTGATTTTAAAAATGAATTATCCATGATTGACTATTCATTAGTCCTACTTCTGTATGTATATCAGGGGTTCTACTTCTAGAATTTAAAAAAAAAAAGACTTCCCATACTGACCAGTGGATAAAAAATGTACTGGTCATGATAAAAAATTCACCTGCTAAATTGTAATCACTCAGTGACTGATAAAACAAATAAAAGAAAGTAAATATATATATATATATATATATATATATAATTGGTACATTTTTAAATCTGTGCACTTTAAAATAATTTCTTTCAAGTCTTGCAAATTTAATTATGTACTGTTTAAATATAATTTAAAAAACAACACAAAAACAAAAACAGACCAAACAAAAAACAACATTTGGAAGTTCATAAAACAATATGGTTATGTGCAACCTTTAAAAAAAAAAAACCCTGATCTAACGAGACTGGTCACCGTTTATTTTGTTACGCCTGCACTGTGTTAGAGTAAGAACTGTTTGGGTACCAGTCACTTAGTAGTTAAAGGAATTTTGTTAACTTGGACTTTAATAAAATTACATATATAAGTATATTCATTTCAGGAATGGGGCATAGATTACTGGTGACCAGTAATCAGTAATTAGTGAACTGTTGCACGTGAAAGGAAATCAAAAGTATTGACTTGTAGATCCGTTTTCCTATTTACATATGACAGATGTTGGTTGATTTTTTTTTGATTTTTTTTATTCAATCATCATGATGATGGTTTATTTGTTTTCCTCTCACTGGCCACCTGGCTTTAACAATGTACATATTTGTGGAATACTAGTATATTTATGACTACTAGCATTTGCATTTTATTTTTTTTACAATATCGGCGAATTAATCATGGAAGTGAACTCGACCCTTTTTTAATTGGTTACAATTTTTACAGTCCTCAGGGTCGGTGCGGGGTCCTTCCGGCCTCTAGGGGAAACACTGACTTAATAGCTGAACTTTAACAAACTGTGCTGGTGTGAAAACACATATTTTCTTTTTCCCTAACAAGTTTTCTCTCTCATGACCTGAACATTATATTACACAGAAAATGTTCTCATATTGTACCTCTTTTCGAATGATTTCCCTTTCTGCGAAGAAGTCGTCTGAGTAGGACGTGATGAATAGCTTCACTGTTGTGACATCACTTGACCAAGCACCTTCGGGTGCTGAACAGGCCATTTTTCAAAGTGTTCCTGAAACTAGCAAATGGAAACTTTTAAATATAATTATATAATGTATCGGTTAAGTTGTCATTCACTAAATTGCTAAATACAAGTCTTGAGCAGCCACATAAGGAATTGGACAAAAGCAACCACTTAACAGGTGGCCACTGAATACAGGTTCACACTTTTACAGTCTTTAAAAACATTTGTTTTTGTTTTTCGTTCTCTTTTTACCATCTATTCTGCTAATTAATGGATTTGTGCATTATAGTTTACTGTAAATCAACTTTTAATGTTTCCTTCTTCAGAAATAAGGGTCGGGATGTAGCTCAATGGTAAAGCACCAGTCTGATAAGCACTAGCCCCATGTGCCTAGGATCGATCACCATTGGGCTATTTCTCATTCTGCCCAAACAAAACTGAAATTATTTACCAAAAAACATGTGTAAGAGGATGGAATGGACTATTATAAGTATCTCAGGGATGTTCGGACCAGACATAACACATGCATCAATCTTTGAACTGTTAGGACCCATAAACAAAAATGGTTCCGTTTTCGCCAAAACAGGTTCAGTTTTTAGTATTTTACCAAAACATTGAGGTGCTGTTATAGCCAAATTGCTTCCGTTTTCGCCAACGAAAATGGTTCCGTTTTGGTAGTGGTGCCATTTTAGCCTGGTCCTGTTAATTAAGTGGGTTACAATACAATTTCCCCTCCTTTAGCTGATGGCATCTTCTGACACCTATGTAATTAGCCTGAGTACTCTGACTGTAAGAGAGCTAGACGGACATTTGGACATAAATACGCTCTCATTACAGTCAGAGACCAACCTATGTATTTTTTGGGCAATCGCCGACAACTAAAAAGTTGGCAAAGATTTCCTCTCTAATACCACAACAATCCTATGTTTGACATTAAATACTTTTACATCGATCATTTTCTAGTTAATTGATTTTTAAAAATCCACATATTAATCACTAATACACACACTACAGAAAGAAACCCGACAGCACCCACATTCAGCTAAGCTTCAGCAAACTCCGGACAGCAGAATTCTAAGTTCGCCGACCTATATCGTGACGTTGCATCACATGATCGCCCACTCAGCCATTCCGTCTACTAGGCGGAATCGCCCAGTAGGCAATCACGTGATCTACGTCACGAAATAGGTCACCGAGCTTTGTAATTCTTGCGACAGAGTGTCATGAAGCGTAGCTGAATGTAGGTGCTGTCAGATTTCTTTCTGTACTATGTGTATTATTGATTAATATGTGGATTTTTTTTAATCAGTTAATTCAAAAATGATCGATGTAAAGGTATTTGACGTCAAACATAGGATTGTTGTGTTATTAGAGAGGAAATCTTTGCCAACTTTTTGGTTGTCGGGAATTGCCAAAAAAATACATAGCTTGGTCTCTGACTGTAATGAGAGCGTATTGACATGTAGGCACAAAAGAAACTGTAAACATAGGCCTGCATTGAAAGCAGAGTGGCACTGAAATTTCCCAAATGGATGTGTAAACATTTCTGCAATTTTAAGTCTGTCTGTTCTAGTAGTAGTAGATAGTAAATTTTTGACTACATTTTAAATTTGATGTAATCAAGATTAGCTTATATAGCAAACGAATATTGAGGAATGGCATAATGTGGTAACGGTAATGTGGATGATATATTCTAAATGGATAAACAATAAAAAAATATATATATAATAAAAAAATGTTTGGTCTGGAGATTACAGCTTTAATAACATGGCTTCAAGATTATATTTGCCAAAGTTGGTTGCTAAACACACATAAGAAACAATAATTTCCACATATCTACCTTAAATATATACGTTGTTACGTAGTTACAATCCTATAGAAACCGCTGTCATTATGACATGTTCAAAAATTCTTGTTTTGTTTATCACATATTCCTTCTTTTCTATATTTCTCCATCTTGGATGATTTAGTCAATCAAGAGTTGCAGCCCCTTTCTACATAATCATTTGTGGGGTGTCGGCCCCAGTACATGTTCGGCCCCAAACGTTTCTGCCCCGGACGTTTCGGCCCCTAATGCAATATACGGCGATCTAGTTTTCGTGTATACAGATATATGCTATAATTGGTATAGTAACACTTTAGATAGTCACATACACCGGTAATAATATAATAAAATACAAATTTGTAACATTAATTTGTCGAATAACATTCATGTCTTAATGAAAGAAAGAATTTTTTTTTTATTTAACGACGCACTCAACACTATTTATTTACGGTTATATGGCGTCAGACATATGGTTAAGTACTACACAGATTTTGAGAAGAAACCCGCTGTCGTCACTTCATGGGCTACTCTTTCCGATTAGCAGCAAGGGATCTTTTATTTGTGCTTCCCACAGGCAGGATAGCACAAACCATGGCCTTTGTTGAACCAGTTATGGATCACTGGTCGGTGCAAGTGATTTACACCTACCCATTGAGCCTTGTGGAGCACTCACTCAGGGTTTGGAGTCGGTATCTGGATTAAAAATCCGATGCCTCGACTGGGATCCGAACCCAGTACCTACCAGCCTGTTGACCAATGGCCTAACCACGACGCCCACGAGGCCGGTCATCATGCCGGTCTCGGTGGCGCACTGGTTAAGCCATTGGTTTCCAGACCACATTTTTTGTGATGGTACCTAATTTCTGTACACATGTAACCCCTACTGATGTCAAACATCTGTGGTTCCAATTCTAGCCACATGCAAAGCGCCCCTATTATGGGAAGTAGAACAAACAAAGCAATTTATTGCAATAATTTATTAAATTGTATTTACATGAACAAGAAAATCAGTTTAATAATTATATGTTCATTTTTGTATGGTGATGATTCAGTGATAATTAAGTTGAATAAATATATCTTTTAAATGTCATCCTCACTGTCGGCAGTTTCAGGCATGGATAGTGCATACATATTCCCAACACGTCGTAAAAAGTCTGATTTTTTTACTTCTTTTGCCTCGTAGCTGTCTCACAGTTCGTTTGGTTTTCCAAATACAGTTTTCGTTGGTTGGTTGGCTATTATTTATTCTTTAACACTCAGATATTATGTTAAATTAAAAAAATTAATAATAACAACAAAAAGAGAGAAAGAAAGAAAGAAAGAAAGAAAGAAAGAAAGAAAGAGAACGAGAGAAAGAAATTACAATACTTACGATAAAATTTAATAACAAAACACAAGTGACTGAATAATTTTATTTAATAAAACAACAATAACCGGGGCCGAAACGACTAGGGTTATGGGGCCGAAACGGACAGGGGCCGAAACATCTAGGGCCGAAATGTCTGGGGCCGAATGTGTAGCGGGGCCGAAACGTCTCGAAAGCATTTGTGGTTCAACTATACTAAATAAAGTCCCATGAGCGACATTGTTAATGTATTTAGTTAAAAACACTATGCGGTAAACCATGAGTTGGTCTGTTTGTCGTTCGGGCCAATGCACCACGACTGATATATCAAAGAACGTGGTACGTGCTGTTCTGTCTGTAAAGAAGAAACATTCCAACTCCAACTGACATTGTCACTTGTTAAATATTGTTACTAGTATATACAGTATAATTGTGTTAGGATATTGTAACCATTATAACATGTCTTTTTTCTTCTTTTCTTGCTGTTGATATTATTGTTCATATACGGAAATAAATGATGTTGAATGACTGCATTCCGGCCACAACCAATAAGCTCAGTGCAATGCATTTTTATACCAAGCATATTAAAAGTAGAGCTGTGAACATATTTATTAATATAAGAGTTATATATTTGACATGTTTATTATTGCTATCAATATCTATTTACATATATATTAATTATTAGTATACAAATTTAAAGAGTGTGCAAATCATTATTTTGGCAAACTGGTGAGTAGGTTTGTACAGTAAATATACTATAGTTGGGGTTTTTT